>NC_050570.1:30942815-31244899 GCF_013265735.2 Oncorhynchus mykiss
CTTATGGATATCTAATGCAAGTAACATTTACTTGGCAAAGGAGGGTAAAAAGGGAGTAGTTTGAGTTTACCATCCACAATCTGTGGTCACAGAACAAAAGGCTATGGGTTCCTAAAGTTTAACAATGCAGGCTATTCATTTAAATTTACATTGCAAGTTGCAACATTGACTGTGGCTTCGATTTGAACATAGTTTGAAGCAATAAACAGGTAATCGAATTAAATGTCAAATCAAAGTTTATTTGTCACATGCCCCGAATACAACAGCGGTAAACCTTACAGTGAAATGCTTATTTACAGGCTAACCAATAGTGCAAAAAAGGTATTAGGTGAACAATATGTAAGTAAAGAAATAAAACAACTGTAAATAGACAGGCTATATACAGTAGCGAGGCTATAAAAGTAGCGAGGCTACATACAGACACCGGTTAGTCAGGCTGATTGAGGTACTATGTACATGTAGATTTGGTTAAAGTGACTATCCATATATGATGAACAGAGAGTAGCAGTAGCGTAAAAGAGGGGTTGCTGGGTGGTGGGACACAATGCAGATAGCCCGGTTAGCCAATGTGCGGGAGCACTGGTTGGTCGGCTCAATTGAGGTAGTATGTACATGAATGTATAGATAAAGTGACTATGCATATATGATAAACAGAGTAGCAGCAGCGAAAAAAAGAGGGTTGGGAGGGCACACAATGCAAATAGTCCGGGTAGCCATTTGATTACCTGTTCAGGAGTCTTATGGCTTGGGGGTAAAAACCGTTGAGAAGCGGGGTTTTTTTGTCCTAGACTTGGCACTCCGGTACTGCTTGCCATGCGGTAGTAGAGAGAACAGTCTATGACTGGGGGGTCTTTGACCATTTTTAGGGCCTTCCTCTGACACCGGAATGTAGGCTGTGTTAATGGCCTCAATACAATAGACTTGAATTGGCTGCATGACTATATACAACTTCACCCTTAATGATAGTGATCGATACTGTGTGAAGTGGTTTAGGGAGTGGCATCTCTAACAAAGCAACTGGAACAGTTGGTATTGCCTTTAAATATAGCTTACTACATAAAATTAATGCTATTAATGGCTATAAACTGTAAATTATTAGTTGTATCACTTTTGTCATCCTCAATTATTTTCAATGCGCTGTCTGTTTATTTTAAATTGGCAAATCAACTTTAAATCACGTTGTAGGGGAAGGTTTTATAGATCACAACAAAAACAGTTTGTAGCCTCTGGCTGGCTGTGGTTAGCTGGATGGTGGCAGGCCTAATTTGAGAGTCGAGGAATTCCTGGCTATTGTCTTTTGAATTACTTCATGGCTAGATGGTTTGCCTAGGGCGTATAGCTGTCCTCAGAGTGGATGTTAAACGCCAGTGATTCAAAAGTGACCTGCCGACGGCTTAGCGGTCTTCTGAATGGAGACTACCAGCCGGAGATGTAAATCATGTCTTGAGCGGCAAACTCCACTCGCTCGCTGGCGGTAGGAATTTATAGCCATGGGCATAGCGACAACGGGAAATAGCAAGCATGGGAAAAGTTTTTGGTATCTGGATTACCCTTCTAAGTTGTATTTTTTTTTGTTTTTGACATTTGCACAAAAGTGCAGACAGAATAGAATCATGCTCATACTGTAAGAGAAATAGAATCACAATAGTGATCAGAAATAGTGATTCTATTTCTATGTTATCCTGTCTAGAACATCAGTCAGTTGTGTATATGGCATTTCCCGCAGTTAAGCTGAAACTTAGTACACTCTGACGTAATGGGCTGTATACAGTAAATTACACATTATATAGTAGGCCTATTTGTGTTTACAAAAGCATTGCTGTTATATTTCATCATTTGTATAGAATTCAGAGTGATACCCGTAGTAAGCAGATTGCTAAAGCTGACCAGAGGGAGAGAGACGGAAAGACTGAGACGTGCAACATTAGTGGAGAAAACCCTCTCTGGCCCTGAGAAATCCCCAAGATGTGTCCAACTGCACCAAGTAGGCGCCCAATCCCCGCTGGAGCCTAAAGGGCCATAAACTTGCACTTCACACCTCTGTTGCTAGGCCAGGTTGCTAGGGTTGCCTTATCAGACCATGGGGTCAGCCAATCACAGGCAGTCATCTGGGATCACAGATACCCAATTCCTGCCTCTTTCATCTTCAGAAAGCAGTGGCAGAGTAAGGAACTCTCTGATAACTTCTGCCCTGCACACCAACAGCGGGGCCACAACGAATGGACCTTTCTCTTGAAAACCTGGACTCTGACAACACACGCTAGTGTTAGTGGATCCATGACATAGTAAGTAGACTTCACTGGGTTTGGGTGTATTGAAACCTGCTTGTTTATGTTTAGACCAGCCAGTACAGGCTCGGTCATTGCTACTATATGCCTCAAGATGGCCACTGTGTTGTTATGTAACCTAAGATGGCTGCTCCTGTGCAGGGCTGTGCACAGACATTTTGGGGGGCATGTGCTGAAACGAAAAAAAGTACACCCGCAACCACGGTCAGACTCATTGGGCAATTATTACAGGAGGGTAAAGCAGCACAATCTGAGTAAAGTATTTAGCAAATTATTTTCAACTAGAATAAATGCTGCACTTATTAACAATGACAACACAACTCCAGTTAAATAAATACTGCAGCCTACCATTACTATATCCAACCCAACTCCATTTGTTACTACTGTCATGTTTACCAGTGGATGACCCCCAAAAAGGAGTGGTACAAAACATGTGACCCCCCCACAGAGTGAGTCCATGTAACTTATTGTGATTTGTTAAGCCAAATGTTACTCATGACCTAATGGCTTGCCTAAACAAAGGGGCTGAATACCTAAACAATTACTATATTTTAGTTATGGAATTTTATTGATCAACAAAAACAACAATAAATCTTCAACTTTTATTTTGTGTAGATTGTTGAGAAAATACATTTTAATCTCACCTTGTAACAATATGTGAAGAAATCCAAGGGGTCTGAGTACTTTTGCAAGGCACTGTATATCGCTAGCTGATATTGGCTGCTAACATGAATGAGTGCCAGCTCCAAATGCAGGTGTAAAATGCAGTTTATTTATGTAGCCTATTTTGCATTTTGAAAATGCATCACTGTTTATGGCTGTGATGACAGGCTACATTTGCACAGTGATTGTGCGTGCATGTTCGTGCGTGCGCACACTTGCATGTGCACGCACAATTGCTGTGCAAATGTAGCCTGTCATTTGGCTTAACAAATCACAATAAGTTACATGGACTCACTCTGTGACATACTTTATGAACGACTAACCCTTGTGCTGTCCCCAATTACATACATCTCTTAGGTCTCTCAGTCAAGTATGGAACAATTTCATTGATTTTGCTGAGTTACAGTTCATATGAGGAAGTCACTCAATTGAAATAAATTAATTAGACCCTAATCTCTGGATTTTACATGACTGGGAATACAGGACCCCCCCCCCACACACACAAAACAAATAGGGCTCACAATGGACCTTATGGTCTCATCACTGTATTTTTGGGCATTCAAATTGCATTTGATAAAATGCAACTGTGTTCATTGTCTGTAGCTTAAAGCTGCCCATACCATAACCCCACAGCCAGCATGGGGGAGTCTCTTCACAATGTTTCAGCAAACCACTCGCCCACACAACGCCAAGCATGTAGTCGGCGGTTGTGAGGCCGGTTCGACGTACTGCCAAATTCTTTCAAATTACTTTGGAGGCGACTTGTGGTAGAGAAATGAACATTCCATTTTCTGGAAACAGCTTTGGTGGGCATTCCTGCAGTCAGCATGCCAATTTTATGCTCCCGCAACTTGGCACATCTGTGGCATTGTGACACAACTGCATATTTTAGTGGCCTTTTATTGTCCACAGCACAAGGTGCACTTGTGTAATGATCATGCTGTTTAATCAGCCTCTTGATATGCCACACCTGTCAGGTGGATGGATTGGCAAAAGAGAAATGCTCACTAACAAAGAATGTAAATATGTGCAATTTGAGAATATTTTTGTGCAGGTTCAACATTTCTGGGATCTTTTATTTCAGCTCATGAAACATGGGACCAACACTACATGTTGTGTTTATATTTTTGTTCAGTGTACAAAGACCAGGAAGCTTTTTGAAAACCTCATAAAAAAGGGCAGTGATTGGTAGATGGGTAACCATAACAAATCAGACATTGAATATCTCTAAGCATGGTCAATTATAATAATTATGCTGTGGATAATGTATTAAACAACACAGACACATCAAAGATAGTTGTCCTTCTGAACTGAGCTGCAGGACCGGAAGGAAACTGCTCAGGGATGTTACTATGGGGTCACTGATCTGAAAATGGCTACAGAGTTTATTGGCCATAATGGGAGAACTGAGGATGGCTCAACAACATTGTGGTGACTCCACAATAATGACCTAAATGACAGAGCGAAAAGAATACAAATATACATACAAATATTCCATAACATGCATTTTGGGGGCAAATCCAACAGATATTTAAGTAACTGCCTCCTTATTTTCAAGCATGGTGGATTCTGCATCATGGTAAGGGTATGCTTGACATCTGTAAATACTGGAGTTTTTCAGGATAAAAAAAAAATTATGGCGCTAAGCACAGGCAAAATCTTGGAAGAAAGCCTGCTTCATTCCACTTTACACCAGAGACTGGGAGAGGAATTCACCTTTCGGCAGGACAATAACCTACAACAAGGTCAGATCTACACTGGAGTTGCTTACCAAGAAGACAGTGTGTGTGTTCCTGAGTGCCCAAGTAAACATGTTGACTTAAGTCTGCTTGAAAATATATGGCAAGACTTAAATGTCTGTCTAGCCATGTTCCAACATATTGAAGAATTTTCAAAAGATTAATGGACAAATATTGTACCATCCAGATTTGCAAAGCTCTTATAGTCTTACCCAAGAAGACCCACAACTGTAATCAATGGCAATGGTGTTTCTAACATGTATTGAGTCAGGGAGCTGAATACTAATGCAATTACTATTTTAGTTATGTTAAAGGACAATCTGAAAAAAATGAAAATGTTCACTCAAATTGTTTTGGCAAAGATGAGTCAGTAGTAAATGCTAAACTTTATTTTGTATGGATGATAAATGTAGGCCTACTCTGTTTTTGCCAGGCAAAACTGGAGGGGGAAAAAACCCAGTTATTTTTGGTCAGTAATCTGGATTGTAATCTGGTCCGCCTTTGCTTGCCAATGCTGATTGGTCATTGGTTAACAATCAAGATGTGCAAGTATTTGGTTCTGAAGTATAGATGAGAATTTAATGACTACTTGCTGGCAGCGGGTTCAGAATGACAATGACAATTGTATACAAAAAACATTTTTTGGGAAATTGTACTATCAGGGCATTTTGCAGAGCACATGCCCCTTCCAGTCTACAAAGGTAGTGCCTGATCTGTGCCTGTTCCCATGGCCTTATTATTGTTTACTGTGTGCAGTGGAAGCCCTTTTGGTCACTGTACATTGCCCTGCTGGCCATCACTGTTAGCCTTGCAAATTATAGTTTACCTGAATGCCTTGTATTGTGCCTTGCCTACAAAACCCTGGCCTAGCCTATAGCGTGCTAGCCCACTGCTATGTTTATATTGAGTGCTATGTTTAGCCTATTCTACATACTCTCTGTTTGTTTTATTAGAGAAACCACTATCACTTCTACTAGTCCCCTCTTGCTATGTTGGTGTGTCTTAAAGCGGCAATATGTAAGATGTTGGTTATAGATATGTCATTCTCATTGAAAGCAAGTCTAAGAAGATGTAGCTAATATTCTAATAGTTCTATGTGAGTTATTTCTGTTCTTAAGTTTTGCATCAAACAGCTGAAAATACTTTATTTTTGATTATGGAAAATAAATATCACTGCGGTTTAGACACTTCTTGCTTTAGTCACACAAACTGAAATGAGGCTATTAGAATTTTAGCAACCAGGAAGTGGTGGAGCGATTTTCTGCATAGTGCATCTTTAAGTGTTTGCAATAAAGAGTTTTCTATACATCCGTCTCCTATTAGTCATTGCCACACCTAAGAGGCGCCAGTACGATTCTACCTATATTTAACTGGCACCTCTTTCAGAGACCACCACCAGTTGGTGGTGCTTTTTTTCAATCCGGGATAGTAAAGTCATTGTAGACATGATAGACATATGTTTATAAGGCCTTGATGATGCTAAAGCATTGCTCCATTTTACATTCTCTCGTGGCCAGATCACCATTAACATAATTTGTACTGTGGGATAACAAGCAGCAGTAATTGTTGGGTTTTTCGTCAATGGTTATTTGGAGAAATCACGATATTACAGGTGTTAGCGTCTTTCAAATTTCGGAAGGGGAGGGTACATTTCGGCCATTAACTTGCAAATAGAGAGGGTGGATGGAGCTCCTCGTGCCGGTTCCGCTCCTCGTTCTAGCATCTCGTCATCTCTTCTCTCACGTATGGATCCAGAACTTAATCAAGCAGGAGACCAATCATGTGAGACTTAAATCTGGGTTAACTGAGATTACTCCATATATTATGCTGCTTTAGACTGATTCAGTTATCCATCCTAACAGACAGATTGTTTTGTCTATGCCAGCCACGAAATTGATCTTAACCAACTGCCAAAAGTGAGGCTTTCCTCTGTGTATTGGTACATCAAACCAGTGAGTTTTTTGTTGTTGTACATTCAAATCTTTAACCGTATCACAAAGGGAATTATACACCATTAGTTACAATAGTTTTTTTTGTCATGTTTGACAGCACGATAGGAAGCAGTTGAAATCCATCAAACCTCACACTGAAAGGAAACTTTGATTCACAGTTCCAGTGAAAGGCCTGTCGTATGATCCTAATTGAATGTAAAACAAACATGGCCATATTGGGGCCTGCTGTATTTTGGCAGGGCTGGTTTGTTTGACAAACAATAGACAGAGTGGTTGTACGGAAGGCAATGCTTAACGTCAACTTCAATCCTAGTGTTGTCTTGTGAAGGATTTCCCCCTGCATTGTCAACTAGTCTGGAAGCTGGACATATTGAACCTATATGGTGGGCATCCTCCAGGAATGTGACAAGGGGATTTAAATGGAGGCTTAAGGCCTGTTTTTCAACCAAAAGGCAGGCCTGCCACTTGCTCTAAAGCTAAGGGAAGGGGATGGAGAAATGTCACCACACCACAAATTCATAAATGCAGTTATGTTTGTAATAACTGGCACATATAAGGACTAAACATATTTTGAAGCTATCCATTGTTTATAAACAACCCCTACATTTAATCTCTGTCCCAGCAGGAGCCATGATTCCTGTGACGGAGTTCCGACAGTTTTCGGAACAGCAGCCACAGTTCCGGGTTCTGAAGCCCTGGTGGGATGTGTTCACAGACTACCTCTCTGTGGTCATGCTAATGATCGGAGTGTTCGGATGCACCTTACAGGTCAGTAACATCCAACAGCTTCAAAAGCTCTTCCATAAAAAGCCTGACTATCTATGAACAAACTATTGTTCCTAAGGGGTGCATACATGTTCTAAACATTTTAAAGCATAAGCCTATACCCAGGGGGCAAAACTGAGAAAGTTTTACTATTGTAGTTCAGTCTGCCTTCTGTTCTGTGTACAGAACAGTCATATTTTATTTTATATTTTGTTTCTTTTAAACTATAATACCAGTCAAAAGTTTGGACACGCCTACTCATTCAAGGGTTTTTATTTGTACTATTTTCTACATTGTAGAATAATAGTGAAGATCACATTAATAACACATCTGCAGCACTCCATCACGCTCCTTCTTGGTCAATAGCCCTTACACAGCCTGGCAGTGTTGGGTCATTGTCCTGTTGAAAAACAAATGATAGTCCCACTAAGTGCAAACCAGATGGGATGGCATATTGCTGCAGATTGGAACCAAAAATCTCAAATTTGGATTCATAAGACCAAAGGACAGATTTCCATCAGTCAAATGTGCATTGCTTGTGTTTCTTGGTCCACGCAAGTGTCTTCTTCTATTGGTGTCCTTTAGTAGTGGTTTCTTTGCAGCCATTGTACAATAAAGGCCTGATACAGTCTCACCTGAACAGTCGATGTTGAGATGTGTCTGTTACTAATCTTGAACTATGAAGAATTTATTTGGGCTACAATTTCTGAGGCTGGTAACTCTAGTGAACTTCTCCTCTGAAGCAGAGGTAACTCAGAAATGGAAGACCCAGTGGCAGTCCTCATGAGAGCCAGTTTCATCATAGAGCTTGATGATTTTTGCAACTGCACTTGAAGAAATGTAATTTTCCGGATTGACTGACCTTCATGTCTTAAAGTAATAATTGACTGTTGTTTCTCTTTGCTTATTTGAGGTGTCCTTGCCATAATATGGACTTGGTTGTTTACCAAATAGGGCTATTTTCTGTATACCACCCCTACCTTGTCACAACACAACTGATTGGCTAAAACACATTAAGAAGGTAAGAAATTCCACAAATGAACTTTTAACAAGGCACACCTGTTATTGAAAGTGTTATTGAAAGTGCAAAGCCGTCAAGGCAAAGGGTGGCTACTTTGAAGAATCTCAAATATATCAAATATATTTTTGTTTTTTTCGTCCATATGTGTTATTTCATAGTTCTGATGCCATCACTATTATTCTACAATGTAGAAAATAGTCCAAGTAAAGAAACCCTGGAATGAGTAGGTGTGTCCTAACTTTTGACTGGTACTGTATGTATCAACTCACCTCAACCACTCCAGTACCCCTGTACATTGAATGAGGTACTGGCGCTGACCCATATATTCTTGCATTCTCGTGTTCTTTAATGCTCATCGTAGTCCTATTCCAAAAACGAAATATAATAATAAAAAATGTATACAGCTCTGGAAAAAATTAAGGGACCACTGCAAAATTATCAGTTTCTCTGATTTTACTATTTATAGTTATGTGTTTGGGTAGAATTAGATTTTTTTTAAATATGTTTTTATTCTATAAACTATTGGCAACATTTCTCCCCAAAAGAAATAATCATCAGAGTTGGGGAATGAGGCAATTAAGGTAATATGTACATGTAGGTAGAGTTATTAATGTGACTATGCATAGATGATAACAGATTAGCAGCAGGGGGGCAATGCAAATAGTCTGGGTAGCCATTTGTTTAGCTGTTCAGGAGTCTTATGGCTTGGGGGTAGAAGCTGGTTAGAAGCCTCTTTGACCTAGACTTGGTGCTCCAGTACCACTTGCCGTGCGGAAGCAGACAGAAGTCTATGACTAGGGTGGCTTAAGTCTCGATGTCGCAGCTGTAAAACCTTTTGAGGATCTGAGGACCCATGACGAATCTTTTCAGTTCCTGAGGGTGAATGGGTTTTGTCGTGCCCTCTTCATGACTGTCTTGATGTGCTTGGACCATGTTAGTTTGTTGGTGATGTGGATGCCAAGGAACCTAACCTGCTCCACTACAGCCCCGTCGATGAGAATGGGGGCGTGCTCGGTCCTCCTTTTCCTATAGTCCACAATCGTCTCCTTTGTCTTGATCACGTTGAGGGAGAGATTGTTGTCCTTGCACCACACGGTCAGGACTCTGAGCTCCTCCCTATAGGCTGTCTTATTGTTGTCTGCAAACTTAATAATGGTGTTGGAGTCGTGCCTGAACGTGCATGAGTGAACAGGGAGTACAGGAGGGGACTGAGCATGCACCCCTGAGGGGCCCCTGTGTTGAGGGTCAGTGTGGTGGATGTGTTGTTACCTACCCTTGCCAACTGGGTACGGCCCGTCAGGAAGTCCAGGATCCAGGGAAGTGTTTAGTTCCAGGGTCCTTAGCTTAGTGATGCTCTTTTTTGGGCACTATGGTGTTGAGCACTGAGCTGTAGTCAATGAATAGTATTCCCACATAGGTGTTCTTTTTTGTCCAGGAGTGAAAGGGCAGTGTGGAGTGCAATAGAGATTGCATCTGTGGATCTCTTGGGCGGTATGCAAATTGGAGTGGGTCTAGGGTTTCTGGGATAATGTTGTTGATGTGAGCCATAACCAGCCTTTCAGAGCATTTCATGGTTACAGACGTGAGTGCTACGTTTCGGAAGTCATTTAGGCAGGTTACCTTCATGTTCTTGGGCACGGACTATGGTGGTGTGCTTGAAACATGTTGGTATTACAGAGTCAGTCAGGGAGAGGTTGAAAATGTCAGTGAAGACACTTGCCAGTTGGTCAGCACATGCTCTGAGTACACGTCCTGGTAATCCGTCCAGCCCTGATCCTTGTGAATGTTGACCTGTTTAAAGGTCTTACTCACATCGGCTGCGGAGAGCGTGATCAGTCGTCTGGAACAGCTGATGCTCTCATGCATGTTTCAGTGTTACTTGCCTCAAAGCGAGCATATAAGTTATTTATGTCACTGGTAGGCTTGTGTCACTAGGCAGCTCTCGGCTGTGGTTCCCTTTGTCGTCTGTAATAGTTTGATGCTCGACGGGTTTGGCAGGGCTTGTAGAGACGGTTTAGTATGATTTGATCTTAGTCCTGTATTGACGCTTTGCCTGTTTGATGGTTCGTCGGAAGGCATTGCGGGATTTCTTATAAGCCTCTGGGTTCTGCTCCTTGAAAGTGGCAGCTCTACCTTTTAGCTCAGTGTGAATGTTGCCTGTAATCCATGGCTTCTGGTTGGGGTATGTACGTACAATCACTGTGGGAACAACGTCATCTATGCACCAGTAACTGATGTGGTGTACTCCGCAATGCCATCGGAAGAATCCCGGAACATTTTCCAGTCTGTGCTAGCAAAGCAGTCATGTAGTTTAGCATATGCTTCATCTGACCACTTTTTTATAGACTGAGTCACTGGTGCTTCCTGCTTTCATTTTTACTTGTAATCAGGAGAATATAATTATGGTCAGATTTACCAAATGGAGGGCATTGTATGCATCTATGGGTGGAGTAAAGGTGGTCCAGAGTAAAAAATAAATAAATACATGTTTTAATATATGTTAGATTTTTTTCCCCCTCTGGTTTAACATGCTGATAGAAATTAGGTAAGACTGATTTAAGTTTCCCTGCATTAAAGTCCTTGGCCACTAGGAGCGCCGCCTCTGGATGAGCGTTTCCTGTTTGCTTAAGGCGGAATAGAGCTCATTGAGTGCGGTCGTTGTGCCAGTATCGGTCTGTGGTGGCATGTAGACAGCTACAAAAATACAGAAACTCTCTAGGTAGGTGGTGTGGTCTACAGCTTATCATGCGATACTCTAGCTCAGGCGAGCAAAACCTTGACTTCCTTAGATATTGTGCACCAGCTGTTTACAAATAAATAAGATACAGTAAGTCATTAGGGACACCAAGCTCTAGAACTTTATGTCCTGTCCTGCAGTGACAAACAGCCCGGTGTTGGGTTCAAGTAAGTTGCAGTCTGGCGGGAGTATACAAACGGAAAGGAAATAAATTCCTGCATAACACACACACACTGCACCACGCCAAAAATGTCCTCCTGCCTTCCCCACCCGCTCTTTATAAACACTTGGGATTTGTCCCAAATGGCACCCTATTTCATATAGTGCATTGATCAAAAATAGTGCACTAAATAGGGAATTTTGGATGCCATTTGAGATGTAGTCATGATTCATGTGCCCCATGGCCTGTCACTTCAATGTTCTTCATCACTCAGACCAGCTGGAGAGGGTGGAGCTCGATTTGCTGATTCTTGGGCTGCTTTCCAAAGGAACCCAATTCCCTACATTGTGCACTAATTTGGACCAGGGCCCATAGGGGCTACATCTCTGTATAAACCTGTGTAGATTATGACTAATCATTTTTTGAAACCCCAAACACCACTGACAGGAACTATTTATTAGGGTGGGAATATCCCCTGTTGTCCCTTGAGCCGAGGGAGGGGTCTCTACGAAAGACAGAATGAGTGTTTAGAAATGGTTGCTTTCACAAATGGTAAAAACCAGCCTGGCCTCAGAAATACGAAACATACTTTTGGTCATGTAGTGTATGTATAGTATGTGGACACCTGCTCGTCGAACATCTCATTCCAAAATCATGAGCATTAATATGGACTTCGTCCTCGTTTGTTTCTATAACAGCCCCCACTCTTCTGGGAAGGCTTTCCTCTAGATGTTGGAACATTGCTACGGGGATTTGCTTCCATTCAGCCACAAGCATTATTGAGGTTGGAACTGATGTTGGGCAATTAGCTTTAAACCACTGCAGACAACGCTTGGCATTGTGCATGGTGATCTTAAGCTTGTGTGCCGCTGCTCGGCCATGGAAACCCATTTCATGAATCTCCTGATGAATAGTTATTGTGCTTACGTTGCTTCGCAAGACAGTTTGGAAGCAGGTGTAGTGAAACTATTTTTGTGCGCTACGCTCTTCAGCACTTGGCTGTCCCATTCTGTGAGCTTGTGTGGTCTACCACTTTGCGGCTGATCCGTTGTTGCTCCTAGACATTTTCACATCACAATAACAGCACTTAGAGCTGCCTCAGGCATCTGGATCAGGACAGAAATCTAACGTACTGACTTGTTGGAAAGGTGGCATCCTATGACGATGCCATGTTGAACGTCACGGAGCTCTTCAGTAAGTCCATTCTACTGCCAATGTTTGTCTATGGAGATTGCATGGCAGTGTGCTTGGTTTTATATACCCGTCACCATGCATGTGGCTGAAGTAGCTGAATCTGCTCATTTGAAGGGGTGTCCACCATACTTTTGTTTATATAGTGTATTAGTGAGAACCTCCAAGATGTATGATATCTACCAATGATCTAGCTACTGTACTTTAGACAAACTACAGTAGGGAGGTTGGTCGGGGATCATGGGTGGGCATATACCACGACCGTCTAGCAAACCAAAGGTTGCGTGTTGGAGTCACTAGGATTTTTATCTAACCCTTATTCTAACTTTAACCGAATTCAGCTAACCTGCTATGCAAATTATCCTAACTTTGGTCATTTTTGTTATCCTAACCTTTTACCTTAATTATCCTAACCTTCGTCATTAATTCTCCAAACCACTAATGTAATTCTCTCCGTAGCTCTCCTTTTGTTGTTAAGATGCAACAAGCAACCAGGTCTCAGAGAAAGATGTATAATACTGTACGTCCTCCAAGCCATATTATCTCATTCTTATATTACTTAATTCCTTTTATTTTGGGGGAATTGCAATTTTTTAATTTTTTATTGTTGGGTATTACTGCACTGTTGGAGCCAGGAACATAAGCATTTCCCTACACCCGTGATCTGCCAAATATGTACAGTAGTAGTCAAAAGTTTGGACACCTTCTCATTCAAAAGTTGTTCTTTATTTTGACTATTTTCTACATTGTAGAATAATAGTGAAGACATCAACTCTTAAGTAACACATGGAATCATATAGTAACCAAAAAAGTGTTAAACAAATCAAAATATATTTTAGATTCTTCAAAGTAGGAACCCTTTGTCTTGATGATTGCCAAGAGTGTGTAAAGCTTTCTCTCAACCAGCTTCATGAGGAATGCTTTTCCAACAGCCTTGAAGGAGTTCCCACATATGCTGAGTACTGGTTGGCTGCTTTTCTTACACTCTGCATCCCAATTGGGTTGAGTTCGGGTGATTGTGGAGGCCAGATCATCTGATGCAGTACTCATCACGCTACTTCACAGCCTGGAGGTGTGTTTTGGGTCATTGTTCTCTTGAAAAACAAATGATACGCCATCCCATCTGGTTTGGACTATCGCTGCAGAATGCTGTGGTAGCCATGCTTTTTAAGTGTGATTTGAATTCTAAATAAATTACTAACAGTGTCACCAGGAAAGCACCATAATATCTCCTCCTTCATGGTGGGAAACACACATGCGGAGATCATCCGTTCACCTATTCTAAGTCTCACAAAGACTTGGTGGTTGGAACCAAAAATCACATTTGGATTCATCAGACCATAGGACATATTTCCACCAGTGTCATGTCCATTGCTCATATTTCTTGGTCCAACAAGTCTTCTTCTTATTGGTGTCCTTTAGTAGTGGTTTCTTTGCAGCAATTTGACCATGATGTCCTGAACAGTTGACGTTGTCTGTTACTTGAACTCTGAATAATTTATTTGGGCTGCAATCTGAGGTGCAGTTAATTGATGATTTCTGAGGCTGGTAACTCTAATGAACTTATCCTCTGCAGCAGAGGTACCTCTGGCTCTTCCTTTCCTGTGGTGGTCCTCATGAGAGCCAGTTTCATCATAGCGCTTGATGGTTTTTGTAACTGCACTTGAAGAAACGTTCAAAGTTCTTAGTGTTCTGCGTTGACTGACCTTCACGTCTTAAAGTAATGATGAACTATTGTTTCTCTTTGCTTATTTGAGCTGTTCTTGCCATTATTTGGACTTAGCCCTATTTGGTAAAAGACCATCTTCTGTATACCAACTCTGCCTTGTCATAACACAACTAATTGGCTCAAATGCATTAAGATAAAGAAATTCCACATATTAACAACACCTGTTAATTGAAATGCATTCCAGGTGACTACCTCATGAAGCTGGTTGAGAGAATGCCAAGAGTGTGCAAAGCTGTCATCAAGGTAAAGGGTGGCTACTTAGAATCTCAAATTCAAATATATTTGAATTTAACACTTTTTTTGATAACACAAATGGAATCATGTAGCAATTTCATAGTTATGTCTTCACTATTATTCTACAATGTAGAAACTAGTAAAAATGAAAGAAAAACCCTTGAATGAGTAGGTGTCCAAACTTTTTACTGGTACTGTATTTGTGACAAATAACATATGATCAGTTAAGTCATCCAATTTGGATGCTATTGTATGACCGGCTAAGATATATAATACTATACGTCCTGTAATTTGTATGACATTGTACGATCACTATTCCATTCATAATGTAATCTATCATACTAAATGGAGGGAACATATTTACTTACCAAATGCTAAGAATTTCCCTGAGACAAGGTTGACAAAACACCACCCATCCGATGACTTCCGAGAACTGCAGCCTTGTCAAAGCAGACTGTTTTTTATTTATTTATTTTTTACTAGCCCTAATTAATACATTTCCTGTCTCAGTTTAGAATCGTGGGGGAAACACTGGCCCTGCCAAAGGGGAAACATTTTTTTTTAAACCGAGAGTAGCTCATGTATAGCTCTACATACCAGCTACCACATATAGGGAAAGGGAGAAAGCTGAAGGGGGGATATATAGAGGGAGAGCGAGGGCGAACAAGACAAGCGAAGCGGAAGAGAAAGAGAGCTGAGGGGCACAGAGAAAGGGAGTGTGAAACAGAGTACATGAGGGAGTAAGAGGGGGACAGAAAGGAGGGTGTAGAATTCTCCTAATCCTCTCTAGAGACTGTACTTAGGGAGTGAACGTTATTTATAATAAGGGATTCATGGAGAAAATTTGACCTCTCTGAAATGTAAACGGATGGCCCTCCCTTCAGCAAAGTATTTTTGACCTAAATTCTCCCTTAACGCTAAAAAAAAACCAAGTGACCCTCCCCTATACCCAAAATTATTAAAACAAAGTGGATAGCAGAACATGTTTACCCTCACTACTTGGACAGACCAGAGCCTTATATATGCAGTTTTAGAAACTGTTCTTCATCCTGTAAGCATTAGATGACGACAAAGGAATTTTGATGCAGATGGCTACGGGCCAGAAGGCTCACAGAGCACCGTGGTCTGACAAAAGTAAGGGTATAAAGATCTCCTTTATAGCTAAAGCTTTGCATGCATTTTTTTTTAATACCACACAACCTTTCCACCCCAGACAGAGTAGGCTTACCGACATAGAAAAATGTTTTCACTGCTGGCTAGTCGTCTTCCGTGGTTTAACCAAATGAGAGCAGTGTTTCCTTAAAAGGTTGTCTGGGTTTAAACATCTTCTATTGTAGGCCTACAGAAACTGACTAGCTTAATCAATTGATAGTGACAGAATTAGATTACTTCCCAAGCAAAGACGGCCTCTGTACGTCAAAGAAATGAAACCATGATATCCCCCATATGCATCGGAGTCACGTCTTTCCCGGGTATTTTACAGCTTGTTTCTAGCGTAAAGCATTGCGGTTGAGGTCGGGTGATTGTGGAGGCCAGGTCATCTGATACAGCACTCATCACTCTCTTGGTCAAATAGGCCAAGGTGGGAGGTGTGTTTTGGGTCATTGTCATGTTGAAAAACAAATTAGCGCGAACCAGATGGGATTGTGTATCACTGCGTAATGCTGTGGTAGTCATGCTGGTTAAGTGTGCATTGAATTCTAAATAAATCAGACAGTGTCACCAGCAAAGCATCCCCACACCATCACACTTCCTCCTCCATGCTTCACGGTGGGATCCACACTTGCGGAGGTCATAAATTCACCTGCTCTGCGTCTCACAAAGACACAGCGGTTGGAATAAAAACATCTAAATTTGGATTCATCAGTCCAAACATTGCTCATGTTACTTGGCCGAGGGAGTCACTTATTATTGGTGTCCTTTTACTAGTGGTTTCTTTGCAGCAATTAGACCATGAAGGCCTGAATCATGCAGTCTCCTCTGAACAGTTGATGTTGTTTGTTACTTGAACTCTGAAGCATTTATTTGAGGTCCAATGTCTGAGGCTGGCAACTCGAAAGAATTAATCCACTGCAGCAAGTTAACTCTGGGTCTTACTTTCCTGTGGCCATCCTCATGAGAGCCAGTTTCATCATAAAGCTTGATTGTTTTTGTGACTGAACTTGAAGAAACATTTAAAGTTCTCAACATTTTCCGGATTGACTGACCTTCATGTCTTAATGTAATGATGGACTGTCATTTCTCTTTTCTTATTTGAGCTGTTCTTGCCATAATATGGACTTGGTCTTTTACTTTTTTGGTCTTTTACGAAGTAAAGTTGTTTTCTGTATACCACACCTACCTTGTCACAACACAACTGATTGGCTCAAAAGCATTAAGAAGGTAAGAAATTCCACAAATTAACTTTTAACAAGGCACACATGTTAACTGAAATGCATTCCACCTCATGAAGCTCATTGAGAGAATGCCAAGAGTGCAAAGCTGTCATCAAGGCAAAGGGTGGCTACTTTGACGAATCTTAAATTATAAAACATATTTTGATATATTTTTTGGGTTAATACACGATTCCAGATGTGTTTTCATAGTTTTGATGCCTACTATTATTCTACAATTTAGAAAATAGTAAAACATTAAGGAAAACCCTGGAATGAGTGTCAACTTTTGACTGGAACTATATACACTACCATTCAAAAGTTTGGGGTCACTTAGAAATGTCCTTGTTTTTGAAAGAAATGCATAGTGTAGACATTATTAATGTTGAAAATTACTATTGTAGCTGGAAATGTCTGACTTAAAAAAAAAAAAAATGAATATCTACGTACGCGTACAGAGGCTGAGAAATTAAGGCTATTCCATGCGAGAAACTGAAGATCTCATACAACGCTGTGTACTACTCCCTTCACAGAACAGAGCAAACTGGCTCTAACCAGAATACAAAGGAGTGGGAGACTCCGCAGCACAACTGAGCAAAGGGACAAGTACATTAGTGTCTACAGTCGTGGCCAAAAGTTGAGAATGACACATATTAATTTTCACAAAGTCTGCTGCCTCAGTTTGTATGATGGCAATTTGCATATACTCCAGAATGTTATGAAGAGATTAATTGCAAAGTCCCTATTTGCCATGCTCAGTTGTGCCCCAGGGCCTTCCACTCCTCTTTCTATTCTGGTTACAGCCAGTTTGCTCTGTTCTGTGAAGGGAGTAGTATAAAGCATTATACGTGTTGTCCTGCCCTCTTCATGACTGTCTTGGTGTGTTTGGACCATAGTTTGTTGGTGATGTGGACACCAAGGAATTTGAAACTCTCGACCCACTCCACAACATCCCAGTCGATTTAAACGAGGGGCCTGTTCGGCCCCCTTGAAGCGAGCATAAAAGGCATTTAGCTCGCCTGGTAGGCTCGCATTACTGGCAGCTCGTGGCGGGATTTCCCTTAGTAGTCCGTAATCGTTTGCAAGCCCTGCCACATCTGACGAGCGCCAGAGCCGGTGTAGTAGGATTATAGAGGGCATAGTGGGATTTCTAAAAAGCGTCCGCTCCTTGAAAGCGGCAGCTTTATTCCCGTGCAGATGTTGCCTGTAATCCTTGGCTTCTGGTTGGGAATTGTACACATGGTCAATGTGGGGATGACATCATTGATGCACTTATTGATGAACCCGGTGACTGAGGTGGTATACTCCTCTGCCATTGGATGAATCCTGGAACATATATTCCAGTCTGTGCTAGCAAAACAGTCCTGCAGCATCTGCATCTTCTGACTACTTTTATTGACTGAGTCATTGGTACTTCCTGCTTTAGTTTTTGCTTTTAAGCAGGAATCTGGAGGATAGAACTATGGTCAGATTTGCCAAATGCGAGGGGGGGAGCTTTTTTTTTATGTGTCTCTGTGTGTGGAGTAAAGGTAGTTTTTTTTCCCCCTCTCTAACTTCTCTTGTTTTTGATAGCCAAAGTGATGTGGTGGAGCTAGCTAGCCTAAATAAAGTGATGTAGCTGGAGTAACTTGGGAAGCTTGCCAGGCTAACGTTAACTAGCTAGCTAACTTGCCATTGAAGATACAGACAAATGTAATGGTCAAGAACAGATATTAGCTAATTAGAACAAACCTCTTATTAACTAGCTATCTGTAGCTTGCTAAAGCATCAATGTTTACCTGGCACACTAACCCTCCTATTTTTGTGTCGTTGTGACCGCTAGCGCTCCACCGCAGTTTGATGCGTATTTAGTCCATTGAATGCTGACAGACAGAAAAGTCTGCATCCTCGTACAGTTCAGCTGGGAACTCCCTGTCCCTGGCTGTTATTCTGGTCATCACTTGTTTTACTCCTCAGCTCCTCTGCTGTAAATCTGGGCATTTTTTGTTAAATATTTCTCTCCTCGGACAGCTGTCATTCATTCATGGAGCTGTCTGCATCCTGCACTTCTCACTCACACAGGGGAAGGGCTACAGTGGCGAGAGTGGGCTACACCTATGGCTACGTTTTTCGGTGATTGAAATACATCAGTGAAAAACAATGTTATTCAAGTCAATTTTATTTAACTTTGCTTTCAGCTGGCAGCTTATTTTTACCTTTTAGAATCATATGCATTCTATTCGGAATTCCACGTCTTTTCGGCAGAATTCTGCGTGCGTGGATACCATGCGGGTCTACAAATAAGCAACTAAGTCTAAACTGAAATATGACACTCCCATTTATCTCCAGGTAACCATTCTGTAAATTTCAATCAAATCAAAGTTTATTTGTCACGTGCGTCGAATACAACAGGTACCTTACAGTGAAATGCTTACTTACAGGCTCTATCCAATGGTACGGAAAGTGTGTGTGTGTGTGTAAGTAAAGAAATAAAACAACAGTAAAAAGACATTTGAAAAAAGAGTAGCAAGGCTATATACAGATATCTGTTAGTCAGGCTTATTGAGTTAGTATGTACATGTAGGGATGGTTAAAGTAACTGCATATATGATGGACAGAGAGTAGACAGAGAGTAGCAGACACGTAAAAATAGGGGTTGGTTCAGGAGTCTTATGGCTTGGGGGTAAAAACTGTTGAAGTCTTTTTGTCCTAGACTTGGCACTCCGGTACCGCTTGCCATGCGGAAGTAGAGAGAACAGTCTATGGCTGGGGTCTTTGACAATTTTTAGGGCCTTCCTCTGACGCCGCCTGTTGTCGAGGTCCTGGATGGCAGGCAGCTTTGCCCCAGTGATGTACTGGGCCGTACGCACTACCCTCTGAAGTGCCTTGCAGTCGGAGGCCGAGTAATTGCCGTACCAGGCAGTGATGCAACCGGTCAGGATGCTCTCGATGTTGCAGCTGTAGAACCTTTTGAGGATCTCAGGACCCATGCCAAATTTTTTTAGGTTCCTGAGGGGGATTAGGCTTTGTCGTGCCCTCTTCACGACTGACTTGGTGTGTTTGGACCATTCTTTGTTGTTGATGTGGACACCAAGGAATTTTAAGCTCTCAACCTGTTCCACTACAGCCCCGTCGATGAGAATGGGGACGTGCTCGGTGCTCCTTTTCCTGTAGTCCACAATCATCTCCTTAGTCTTGGTTACGTTGAGGGATAGGTTGTTATTCTGGCACCATCCAGCCAGGTCTCTGACCTCCCCTATTGGCTGTCTCGTCGTTGTCGGTGATCAGGACTGTTGTGTCGTCAGCAAACTTAATGATGGTGTTGGAGTCGTGCCTGGCCATGCAGTTGTGGGTGAACAGGGAGTACAGGAGGGGACTGAGCACGCACCCCTGGGGAGCTCCGGTGTTGAGGATCAGCATGGCAGATGTGTTGCTACCTACCCTCACCACCTGGGGGCGGCCTGTCAGGAAGTCCAGGATCCAGTTGCAGAGGGAGGTGTTTAGTCCCAGGATCCTTAGCTTGGTAATGAGCTTTGAGGGTACTATGGTATCTCTCCCTTAGCAGGTTTGACTTTGCATATCTGTTCTGCCCCGTACTGCTGCTGCACAACCCCAAGAGTAATTTCCTATGGCCCATAAACCACATGATATTTAGGCTAAGTCACTAGTCTGCATCATAGCAAGACAAGTACATCTTTACGAAGCTGAAGGAAAAATAATCATTTTTGTTTGGATCCATGATTCATCTATGTTTTCAATAAAGTAAAATACTTGTAATGTTGTAAGTACTATATGAATAGTAAAACAAATATTGTTTAACGAGGTGCAATAGTGAGTTAAAGCATAACAAATAATTTGGTGGTTAAGTATTGCATTAGGAAGTCTGTCTCCCTCTTCAGTTTGCGGTAGTTAAAACATTAACTGGTTATTTCCTTTCTGAGTCGCATCTCTACCAGGGAAGTCAGTGCAGGAAATGAGACAGATATTCCCCTCTTTCTATTATCACTGTAACAGACTAGTTTCGATCTTGCGTGCTTGCTTGCTTGCTTGCTTGCTTGCTTATTTGTTCCTTATTTTATTTCAGGTGATGCAGGACAAAATCATCTGCCTTCCCCAAAGAATGTCCATGCCGAACCAAACAATACTCTTACCAAATAAAACCGAGCTGGTCTCACCCGCTGTGCCACAGGACATGCACGAGATGATGGGCCTGAAAACCAACCTGGACCTCCAGCAGTACAGCTTCATCAACCAGATGTGCTACGAGAAGGCTCTGCACTGGTACGCCAAGTACTTCCCTTACCTGGTCCTCATACACACCCTGATCTTCATGGTGTGTAGCAACTTCTGGTTCAAGTTCCCAGGCTCCAGCTCTAAGATAGAGCATTTCATCTCCATCTTGGGAAAGTGCTTTGACTCCCCCTGGACTACCAGAGCTCTGTCTGAAGTGTCTGGAGAGAACCCAGAGGAAAAGGTATTGTTTGTATATGTGTGTGTACATGCCTAAAATAATTTTTGTCCAGGACTAAGCTCAATCTTTGTCCGAGAAACCTAACCTATATCGAACTGTATAATTTTAATATGTCAAATAAAGTGCATTCATTCATTCAAGGATAAGAAGTGCAGTGCCAGCAGAGCGATCCTCAACGTGTCTGTAGAGGGGAACCTGGACGACCTGGAGAAGACCCAGTCCCTCAAATCCATCCCAGAGAAGATCGTCGTGGACAAGCCCACGGCTAGTGCCCTGGAAAAGAAGGAAGGAGAGCAAGCCAAAGCTCTGTTTGAGAAGGTGAAGAAGTTCCGCCTGCATGTTGAGGAGGGGGACATCCTCTATATTATGTATGTTCGCCAAACTGTTCTCAAAGTGATGAAGTTCCTCCTCATCATCGCGTATAACAGTGCGTTAGTCTCGGAGGTGCAGATCACAGTGAAGTGCAATGTGGACATGCAGGACATGACGGGATATAAGCATTTCTCCTGTAATCACACCATGGCCCACCTGTTCTCCAAGCTGTCATACTGTTACCTATGCTTTGTGGCTGTGTATGGATTCACCTGCCTCTACACTTCCTACTGGCTCTTCTACCGCTCGCTGAAGGAATACTCCTTTGAATACGTACGACAGGAAACGGGAATCGATGACATCCCAGACGTGAAGAATGACTTTGCCTTCATGCTGCACATGATCGACCAGTATGACCCACTATACTCCAAGAGGTGCGTTGTCTTTGTAATTGTACAAGTAATTTAGCTCTTCATTGCTATTGATAAGTATGCAATGCCTCCAATTGTAAAAGTTTCCTTTGACCATCCTTGGACAATAAAGTCCAAATAAATCTTTGACTTCTTCTTCTCTCTTTCGCTCTCTTGTTCTCAGATTCGCAGTGTTCCTATCAGAGGTCAGTGAAAACAAACTGAAACAGCTGAACCTGAACCATGAGTGGACGCCAGAGAAGCTGCGTCAGAGACTGATGACCAACCACAACAACAGACTGGAGCTGCAGCTCTTCATGCTGTCTGGGCTTCCAGACACCATCTTTGAGGTGACAGAGCTCCAGTCCCTGAAGCTTGAAATCATCAACAACGTAACCATCCCAGCTTCCATCGCCCAGCTTGAAGACCTTCAGGAGCTTTCTCTGTATCAGTGTTATTTAAAGATCCACGCCACAGCCACCTCCTTCCTCAAAGAGAACCTCAAGGTAAGTTTTCTACCATGTGCTATTCTCGTAGTCTTTTTGTATAGGATATATATTTTTATTCCTCCTGGCGTTGTATTGGGTTTTTGTCTCGTACAGTATGTGTATTTTGTACGTATTTGTTATTGACATTACATTTCCTCCTATGGGATTAATAGGTGGAGTAGTTCTGTATGTAATAAAACCCTTTTGTGGGAAAACAAATTTTGATTGGCTGGGCCTGGCTCCCCAGTGGGTGGAGACAAAGTAAATTGACCTCCCAGGCCCACTCATGGCTGGCCCTTGCCCAGTCATGTGAAATCCATAAATTAGGGCCAATTTATTTAAATTGACTGATTTCCTTCTATGAACTGTAACTAAGTAAAATATTTGAAATTGTTGCATTTTATATTTTTGTTTATCTAAGGTGCTCAGGGTGAAGTTTGATGACAGCAGAGAGCTGCCTCATTGGCTGTACCACCTGCGGAATCTAGAGGAGCTCTACCTCATTGGCTCACTGAGTCCTGACGCTTCTAAAAATGTGGTTCTGGAGTCCCTGAGGGAGCTGAAGAATCTGAAGACCCTGTCACTCAAAAGTAACTTTACAAAGATCCCCCAGTCCATTGTGGACGTGTCCAGCCACCTGCAGAGGCTGTATGTCTACAACGACGGCACTAAGCTGGTGATGCTCAACAATCTGAAGAAGATGGTGAACCTGACTGAACTGGAGCTGGTGCACTGTGACCTGGAACGCATCCCACATGCTGTCTTCAGCCTCACGAACCTACAGGTATGATATGCATTACTTTGACTGCCTGCTATCTGAGTGATCTACAATGTGGTTTTTAAATATGTAAGGAGTTATTCCTGTCAGCTCCTAGTGGAGAAAAGGGCTTCAATGGTGAAATTCCAGCGACCCCTGTTCTGGGTGGTTTTCTTGACCTCAAATATGCCAATTCCTGTAATATTGTGGCGTTATACTTAAAACAAAATGTTCTAACTCCACAGGAGTTGGACCTGAAAGAAAACAACCTGCACTCCATCGAGGAGATAGTCAGCTGCCAGCACCTCCGCAAGCTGACGTGCCTGAAACTCTGGCACAACAGTATCTGCTACATCCCAGAACACATCAAGAAGCTGGGCAGCTTAGAGCGCCTCTACTTCAGTCACAACAAGATCGAGATCTTGCCCTCGCACCTGTTCTTATGCAACAAGCTTCGTTACCTGGACCTGTCCAACAACGACATCCGGTTTATTCCGCCGGAGATTGGTGTCCTACAGAGTCTTCAGTACTTCTCCGTCACATGCAACAAGATTGAGAACCTCCCAGACGAGCTGTTCTTTTGCAAGAAGCTCACAACCCTCAAGCTGGGCAAGAATACGCTGTCATTGCTCTCACCAAAGATCTCATACCTGGTTCTATTGACACACCTGGAACTGAAGGGCAACCATTTTGAACTCCTGCCTCCAGAGCTTGGGTTCTGCCGGGCATTGAAGCGGGGTGGCCTAATGGTGGAAGACGCTCTGTTTGAAACCTTGCCATCGGAAATCCGAGACAAATTGAAGACTGAGTGAAATGTCTTACAGTATCTGTGCAAAAGGCCCTGCGATAGACTAGCGTCCCGCCCAGGGGGTATACTTCAAGCTGCATTAAACTATATAAAAAAGTGATAGGACAGGAGCCAATGGGTTATTCTGGCTCGGACAAGCCAACTTACTTGACTGTTCAAAAAGAAAAAGCCAGTTTGTCTGGCAATCCTAGTCAACCAAAATGGTCGATTTTACTGTATTACACATCGCGATCAAAATCTAAGCACTGTACCCTAAGTTTGTTTATAGGGGGCAGATGTGATAATCATGGGTGAATGTTTTTAGTATTATGTCGAAGTCTTACTTCATGACAGAAGGGAACATGGCATTGTGTTGTAATTAAATGGTTCTTAACAATAGGGTTAGTCACAGGCAAGGTGTACTTGTACCCAGGCTAATATTTGACTCCTTATTCTCTGTCATATGCCACACAATGTTTGGCATGACATGGCGTGGCAAGGAATGGAAGGATAGCACAAACATATCTGTTTTCTTCTGTTACATGTAGTTGCTAGTTGACATATGTTAATCACTCGTTGCACCTTTTCTGCATTTTGCTTATGTTATGCTAATTAAGGCCTGCTTTTTATGGCTATTGCATTGCTGCTTGAATACTTTTCATTTCATTTTTAATTTTATTTTTATATTGTTTGCCTGCCATGTGCTGTGCTATGCTATGTAGCCCCTGCTAGCCTAGCCTGCTCTAGCTTTGGCCTTCTGTGCCACATGCTATTGCACCCTCTTTTCCATTCGATTTGTTGAATTGCTGCTATATTTATGTACAAGCTTTACTAATTTACATTGCATTTGTATATTGTCATTTGAAATTCATACAAATTACATCAATGAGTTATGCACATTATTACCTGTTCTTATTTGTACCTTTGTCTCCTTTGTAGATAAACTATGTATGCATACATACACAGCTTTTATATATATATGTATATACTGTATCTATATGTATATACTGTATGTATATGTATGTATATACTGTATGTATATATGTATATACTGTATGTATGTGGACACCCCTTCAAATTAGTGGATTCAGCTATTTCAACCATATCTGTTGCTGACAGGTGTATAAAATTGAGCACACAGCCATGCAATCTCCATAGACAAACAACATTGGCAGGTGGCCTTAATGAAGAGCTTTCCAACAATTCAGTCAAATTTCTGCCCTGCTAGGGCTACCCCGGTCAATTGTAAGTGCTGTTATTGTGAAGTGGAAACGTCTAGGAGCAGCAACGGCTCCGCATAGTGACAACTGTAAAGTTTTTGGTGGAGGAGGAATAATTGTCTTCCGATGTTCTTAATGGTCCGGACTATGCCCCTTAGTTCTAGTGAAGGGAAATCTAAACGCTACAGCATACAATGACATTCTAGAGGATTCTGTGCTTCTACATTTGTGGCAACAGTTTAGGGAAGGCCCTTTCCTCTTTAAACATGACAATGCGCCCGTGCACAGAGCGAGGTCCTTACAGAAATGGTTTGTTGAGATCGGTGTGGAAGAACTTGACTGACCTGCGTAGAGCCCTGACCTCAACCCCATCGAACACCTTTGGGTTGAATTGGAACGCCGACTGAGCCAGGCCTAATCGCCCAACATCAGTGCCAACATCACTAATGCTCTTGTGGCTGAATGGAAGCAATTCCCCACAGCAATGTTCCAACATCTAGTGGAAAGCATTCCCAGAAGAATGGAGGCTGTTGTAGCAAATGTGGGACCAACTCCATATTAATGCGCATGATTTTGGAACGAGTTGTTTGACAAGCAGGTGTCCACACACTTTTGGTCATGTAGTGTACCAATAATTGTTGAGACTGGCACAACAACTGTTCACCTAACTCAACCATGTGCTGTAATTCAACTAATCTGAACCTGTTCCATGCCATGTACCATCTTCATCTGAATACACATAGACTTTATCTCTGCCTCTGTCTGCTCCTTCACCACAGCCCCACAGTAGTTGACCATTATCCATTCACCAGTCCTACATCTCTATTCTATTCTCAAAAGATCTTAGTGTGAGCAGTTTGGCAAAGTTACACCTGGCTGTTTTCACATGTCGCCTTGGGTACGACACATCCTCTCACCTTTTGCTTTCATTTCCATTTCCATTCCATTCCACATTTCCTGTTTCTCAAAATACAGCCGGGTGCAGCTTTCCTAAACTGCGTACAGTACGTGTTGTTTTTTTGTATTTGAAAAATCATTTCTCGCTTATATGAGCGTTAACTTACAAATGTTTTCAAAATGGTATCGTGTGCGAGGTGTATTTGCGTTTAGACGGAGCATTTGGGCAAAAATCCCCTCAAGTGGCAGACAGCTTTGTGAAAGACAGTATAATGTTTAACATTTACTATTTATTTGAATGGGCTAATCCTCGGTCCTTGAGTTTGAGTGTTTGCATTCTCCATCCCTCTGCTGTTTACCAAATCAGTGGCGGCTGGCCACTTGGTTTGAACTGCAGATTGCTCCTTTTAAGCTCAAACAACATTTGATCAGGTCATGTTTAACCATTTCAACCCATGACTGTTACCTTTTTACATTATAGAAACACAAAAAAATAAATATTGAATCTGATCCACTGTTCTCTACTCAGGTAGTCTATATATCATGTTGAAAGTTATTTATAGAACAGTGTGGACTCACTCAGCTGTAGCTGTTCTGTCAATAGCCTGTGGCAATACTATATTTATCAGGAAGGCTAGCTTGTTTCAGTTAGTCAACAGCTTACACAAGCTAAAAAAAATACCAGCCAAGTTGTAAGTAATGTATCTTTATTACAATTCACAAAACACTTTGCACATGCCTTATAGACAGATTTAAACTTTTTGGTCCTCAGAGAGGTAAAAAAAAGTCCACGCCTTACACTGCAATGTCTATCAGAGCTGTAGATCACTGCAAAGGTGCCAGGGTCAGCTGCTATCTTAATGTATAAAAACAGTACCGTATCTACATTTATGTAGGGCTTTATAGTCTAATGCGAAATAGTACCCCCCCCCCTCCCCCCCAAATGAATACATCTGGTGAGTAAAGATAATTAAAAGGTGTATATATATATATATATATATTGTTATTTTTTAACAGTTATTTTTTAACAGTTATTTTAACAGATCGTATTTGCTGTGTTTGGTTCTTGATGAATAAAAACAACCAGCTGCTTTAAGAGACATTTTGTAGTCTGTCTTATCCTATACCTGTACAGTGTGTTGCATCCCATTTCATGTACAGTTGCAGTTCTGTTTACCTCAGAGAAAATAAAATAAACTGTTATGGTATGTGGAATCAAAGTTTTACCCTAGGTGGCAGTGATGTGCTTTGAATAAAGCCATGTTCAAGTGATAGATGGAAACTATAGTCTATCCTACTTGTTTAGATCAACGGGGCAGACTTTGGTCTATGCTTTACTAGCCTTGGATGCCCAAGCTTTGCTGTGAGGTTAAAGCTTGTGACAGAGGCTAATACTGTACAGTCAATGTCTCTCACTTCTCAGCAACCTGTCAGGGTATACGTTCTCCTCACCTTGAATTGAGCTGTCTGTCATGAACCACTGTGTGTCGCAAATTTCCTATATTGTGCACTAGTTTTACCTGGGCCCATAGTGCACTATTTTTGACCAGAGCACTATGTAGGGAATAGTGTTCCATTTGGGATGCTAACCATATACAGGTAACTGGCCAAATAAACACCAACAGTGTCTTTATAGGGAGTTGGGCCACCTTGAACCAGAACTGCTTCAATGCACCTTGGCATATATTCTATTTTGTTTTTTTTTACGTGTTATTTATTACATTGGTACCCCAGGTAATCTTAGGTTTCATTACATACAGTCGGAAGGAACTACTGAATATAAGAGCAACGTCAACTCACAATCATTACGACCAGGAATACGACTTTCCCGAGGCGGGTCCTGTGTTTTGCCTTCCACCCAGGACAATGATCAGATCCCAGCCGGCAAACCTAAACAACGTCGCCGTAAAAGGGGCAAATGAAGCGGTCTTCTGGTCAGGCTCCGGAGACGGGCACATCGCGCACCACTCCGTAGCATACTACTCGCCAATGTCTAGTCTCTTGACAACAAGGTTGATGAAATCAGAGCCAGGGTAGCATTCCAGAGAGACATCAGAAACTAACGTTCTTTGCTTCACGGAAACATGGCTCACTCGAGAGACGCTATCGGAGTCGGTGCAGCCAGCTCGTTTCTTCACGCATTGCGCCGACAGAAACCAGCATCTTTCTGGTAAGAAGAGGGGCGGGGGGTATGCCTTATGATTAACGAGACGTGGTGTGATCATAACAACATACAGGAACTCAAGTCCTTCTGTTCACCTGAATTCCTCACAATCAAATGTCGACCGCATTATCTACCAAGGGTTTTCTCTTAGATTATAATCACAGCCGTATATATTCCCCCCCAAGCAGACACATCGATGGTCCACATCGAACTTAATTTGACTATGTAAACTGGAAACCACATATCCTGAGGCTGCATTCATTGTAGATGGGGATTTTAACAAGGATAATCTGAAAACAAGACTCCCTAAATTGTATCATAAATTGTTAAACCCTGGATCATTGTGGTTCTAACTTCCGCAACGCATATAAGGCCCTCCCCCGGGCCTACAGACAGAAACTAAAACAAGAAGCTCCCGTGCTCAGGTCTGTTCAATGCTGGTCCGACCAATCTGATTCCACGCTTCAAGACTGCTTCGATCACGTGGATTGGGATAGGTTCCGCATTGCGTCCAACAACAACATTGGCGAATACGCTGATTCGGTGAGCGAGTTCATTAGAAAGTTAATCGGCGATGTCGTACCCAGAGCAACGAATAAAACATTCCCAAACCAGAAACTGTGGATTGATGGCACCATTCGCGCGAAACTGAAAGCGTGAACCACTGCTTTTAACCAGGGCAAGGTGACCGGAAACATGACCGAATACAAACAGTGTAGCTATTCCCTCCGCAAGGCAATCAAACAAGCTAAGCGTCAGTATAGAGACAAAGTAAAGTTGCAATTCAATGGCTCAGACACAAGAGGTATGTGGCAGGGTCTACAGTCAATCACGGATTACATGAAGAAAAACAGCCCCCGTCGCGGACCAGGATGTCTTGCTCCAAGACAAACTAAATAACTTCTTTGCTCGCTTTGAGGACAATACAGTGCCACTGACACGGCCCGCTACCAAAACCTGCGGAAAACCGAAAACCTCCTTCACTGCAGCCGATGTGAGTAAAACATTTAAATGTGTTAACCCTCGCAAGGCTGCAGGCCCAGACGCCATCCCCAGCCGCGTCCTCAGAGCATGCGCAGACCAGCTGGCTGGTGTGTTTACGGACATATTCAATCACTCCTTATCCCAGTCTGCTATTCCCACATGCTTCAAGAGGGCCACCATTGTTCCTGTTCCCAAGAATGCTAAGGTAACTGAGCTAAACGACTACCGCCCCATAACACTCACTTCCGTCATCATGAAGTTCTTTGAGAGACTAGTCAAGGACCATATCACCTCCACCCTACCTGACACCCTAGACCCACTCCAATTTGCTTACCGCCCCAATAGGGCCACAGACGACGCAACCACACTGCACACTGCCATAACCCATCTGGACAAGAGGAATACCTATGTGAGAATGCTGTTCATCGACTACAGCTCAGCATTTAACACCATAGTACCCTCAACTCGTTATCAAGCTCGAGACCCTGGGTCTCGACCCAGCCCTGTGCAACTGGGTACTGGACTTCCTGACGGGCCGCCCCCAGGTGGTGAGGGTAGGTAACATCTCCACCCCGCTGATCCTCAACACTGGGGTCCCACAAGGGTGCGTTCTGAGTCCTCTCCTGTACTCCCTGTTCACCCAATCATCAAGTTTGCGGACGACACTACAGTGGTAGACTTGATTACCAACAACGACGAGACGGCCTACAGGGAGGAGGTGAGGGCCCTCTGAGTGTGGTGTCAGGAAAATAACCTCACTCAACATCAACAAAACAAAGGAGATGATTGTGGACTTCAGGAAACAGCAGAGGGAGCACCCCCCCTATCCACATTGACGGGACAGTAGTGGAGAGGGTAGTAAGTTTTAAGTCCCTCGGCGTACACATCACGGACAAACTGAATTTGTCCACCCACACAGACAGCGTTGTGAAGAAGGCGCAGCAGCCTTCAACCTCAAGAGGCTGAAGAAATTCGACTTGTCACCAAAAGCACTAACAAACTTCTACAGATGCACAATCAAGAGCATCCTGTCGGGTTGTGTCACCGCCTGGTACGGCAACTGCTCCACCCACAACCGTAAGTCTCTTCAGAGGGTAGTGAGGTCTGCACAACGCATCACCGGGGGAAAACTACCTGCCCTCCAGGACACCTACACCACCTGATGTCACAGGAAGGCCATAAAGATCATCAAGGACAACAACCACCCGAGCCACTGCCTGTTCACCCCGCTACCATCCAGAAGGCGAGGTCAGTACAGGTGCATCAAAGCAGGGACCGAGAGACTGAAAAACAGCTATCTCAAGGCCATCAGACTGTTAAACAGCCACCACTAACATTGAGTGGCTGCTGCCAACATACTGACTCAACTCCAGCTCACTTTAATAATGGAAATGTATGTAAAAAAAAAAATCACTAGCCACTTCAAACAATGCAACTTTTATGTTTACATACCCTACATTACTCATCTCATATGTATATACTGTTCTCGATACCATCTACTGCATCTTGCCTATGCCGTTCTGTACCATCACTCATTCATATATCTTTATCTTTATTTTTATCTTTATGTACATATTCTTCATCCCTTTACACTTGTTTTGTAAGGTAGTAGTTGTGGAATTGTTAGGTTAGATTACTCGTTGGTTATTACTGCATTGTCGGAACTAGAAGCACAAGCATTTCGCTACACTCGCATTAACATCTGCTAACCATGTGTATGTGACAAATACATTTTTATTTGATGTACATGTGTCTGGAACTCCATTGGAGGGATGTGACACAGTTTTCCAAGAAAAATTCCATAATTTGGTGTTTTGTAGTTACCGGTCGTTTGCAAAAAAAAAGGCTGTTTTAGAATGGATTTTTTGGGGGCAAATGTAGGGAATCTAATTGGTGAAAGAGCCCTTCATTTGGCTTCCTGATTTGCATACGGTTACTATTGCTTTTTGAGCTCAAAGCATTGATTATATCCAAGATGGCGTAGCAGTCAGACGTCTTGTCTCGTCCCATGTATATATATTTTTCTTAGCATTCTTTTTAATATTTTTCCTGAACCTCAACTTCAAAATACTCTCCTGCAACCTGCCTCACCCAATGTGGTGTGGATCAGTTATTTTTCTAAAGTATTTCTATTTACCTCCGAACTGGAATATCTAAACTGAAGCTCGCTAACTAGCTATCAGCTATCAGTCAGCTAACCTTCAGCTCGGAAAGCTCTCGCCAGTTCATATAACGCATTTCAATTCAGAGCATACCGGACCTATTTTTCTCTCCATATCCCCGGATTCCTACCGCAGACTCTGAACCCTTTCATCTGGATCATGGCAGCTAGCTAACAGCAACCCGGGTTGACTAGTCCTGGCTAACGTTTCCATCCCGGAGCAAGCACCAACTAACCTGGGGCTAGCCCATGCTAGACCCATCTCCCGGCTAGGGCTCCTGGGCTACTCCTGAATCCCACTCCTCGGCTACAATATCCAGAGCCCTTCTACTGCCGGTACGGGGCACGGAACCCCGCCAATCCTTCACGACTGGAATACCGACATAATCTGCCCGAGGGTCCCAACAGGCCCCTCAGGCACAATGTCCCCCGAAGGCCCATTCTGCTAACCGCGGCCTGCTAGCTACTGTATCTATAGCATATTGGACTGTTAGCTGATCCACCAGCCAGTTTCTTGGACCACTATACCCATTTTGCCAATTGTACTTGGACCTCTCTGCTACTTGGAACATTACTAATTCCATGACTGGTCTATTGACGTCACCGCACGAGAAGGCAAAAACAGACTTTTCCCCCATCGCGACGTCCCTCTAAGGCCCTTATGCTAGCTTGCTAGCCCCGGCCTGCTAACTGATAGCTTGCTAGCCCCGGCCTGCTAACTGATAGCTTGCTAGCCTGCTAACTGTCTGAATCGCTGTGTCCCCAGCCAGCCCAACCACTCACTAGACCCATACAATCGCTTGGCTATGCATGCCTCTCCATAATTTCAATATGCCTTGTCCATTACTGTCCTGGTTAGTGATTAGTCTTATTTCACTGTAGAGCCTATAGCCCTGCTCAATATGCCTTAACCAACAATGTTGTTCCACCTCCCACATATGCAATCTTGACCCTCTCTTTCTAAAAATATCTGCCGAAATTATTGCAACCCCTATTACTAGCCTGTTCAACCTCTTTCTTATCATCTGAAATTTCCATAGATTGGAAAGCTGCCGCAGTCATCCCCCTCTTCAAAGGGGGAGACACTCTAGGCCCAAACTGCTACAGACTTATATCTATTCTACCCTGCCTTTCTAAGGTCTTTAAAAGCCAAGTTAACAAACAGATTACCGACCATTTTGAATCTCACCGTACCTTCTTCGCTATGCAACAAAGCATCCGTCACTCATGCTGCCAAACATACCCTCGTAAAACTTACCATCCGACCAATCCTCGACTTCGGCGATGTCATTTACAAAATAGCCTCCAACACTCTATTCAACAAATTGGAGGCAGTCTATTACAGTGCCATCCATTTTGTCACCAAAGCCCCATAAACTACCCACCACTGCGACCTGTATGATCTCGTTGGTTGGCCCTCGCTTCATACTCGTCGCCAAACCCACTGGCTCCAGCTCATTGACAAGTCTATGCTAGGTAAAGCCCCACGTCACCATAGCAGCACCCACCCGTAGCAAGCGCTCCAGCAGGTATATCTCACTGGTCACCCCCAAAGCCAATTCTTCTTTTGGCCGCCTCTCCTTCCAGTTCTCTGCTGCCAATGACTGGAACGAACTGCAAAAATCTCTGAAGCTGGAGACTCTTACCTCCCTCACTAGCTTTAAGCACCAGCTGTCCAGAGCAGCTCACAGATCACTGCACCTGTACATAGCTCATCTGTAATTAGCCCATCCAATCTTCCTCATCCCCATAGTGTATTTTTTATTTATCTTGCGCCTTTGCACCCCAGTATCTCAATTAGCACATTCATCTTCTTCCCATCCTACCATTCCATTGTTTTGTTTAATTGCTATATTGTAATTACTTTGCTACCATGGCCTATTTATTGCCTTACCTCTCTTATCCTCCCTCATTTGCACATGCTGTATATAGATTTTTCAACTGTATTATTGATTGTATGTTTGTTTATTCCATGTGTAACTGTGTTGTACATGTCAAACTGCTTTGCTTTATCTTGGCCAGGTCGCAGTTGCAAATGAGAACTTGTTCTCAACTAGCCTACCTGGTGAAATAAATAAAATAAATACATATGCAGATAAATTACTAAATAATCCTCACTACAGGAACAAAAAGTGGGGAGAGCGCGTAAATTCAGGTCCACTCTCCTTTTTGCAGTGACTTAAAAATATGCAGTACCAGTCAAAAGTTTGGACACACTTACTTATTCATACTTTTTTATTAATTTTTTACTATTTTCTACAATGTAGAATAATAGTGAAGACATCAAAACTAAAAAATACCATACATGGAGTCATGTAGCAACCAAAAAAGTGTTAAATCAAAAATATATTTTATATTTGAGATTCTTCAACGAGCCACCCTTTGCCTTGATGACAGCTTTGGACACTCTTACCATTCTCTCAACCAGATTCATGAGGAAGTTACCTGGAATGCATTTAAATTAACAGGTGTGCCTTGTTAATTTGTGGAATTTATTTCCTTAATGTGTTTGAGCCAAATGTTGTGTTGTGACAAGGTAGGGGTGGTATAAAAAAGAAGATGGCCCTATTTGGTAAAAGACCAAGTCCATATTATGGCAAGAACAGCTCAAATCAGCAAAGAGAAATGATAGTCCATCATTACTTTAAGACCTGAAGGTCATTCACTCTGGAACATTTCAAGAATTTTAAAGTTTCTTCAAATGCAGTCGCAAAAACCATCAAGCGCTATGATAAAACTGGCTCATGAGGAGCGCCACAGGAAAGGAAGACCCAGGGTTACCTCTGCTGCAAGAGGATACGGTCATTAGTTACCAGCCCAAATAAATGCTTCACAGAGTTTAAGTAACAGACGCATCTCACTATCAACTGTACGAAGGAGACTGCATGAATCAGGCCTTCATGGTCAAATTGCTGCAAAGTAACCACTAAAGGACACCAATGATAAGAAGAGACTTGCTTGGGCCAAAAAACACGAGCAATGGACATTAGACCGGTGGAAATCTGTCCTTTGGTCTGATGAGTCCAAATTTGAGATTTTTGTTTCCAACCACTGTGTCTTTGTGAGACATGGAGTAGGTGAATGGATGTTCTCCGCATGTGTGGTTCCCACCGTGAAGCATGAAGGAGGTGTGATGGTGTGGGGGTGCTTTGCTGGTGATACTGATTTATTTAGAATTCAATGCACACTTAACCAGCATGGCTAGAATAGCATTCTGCAGCGATATGCTATCCCATCTTGTTTGCGCTGCTTAGTCCCACTATCATTTAATTTTCAACAGGACAATGATCCAAAACCCACCTCCAGGATGTGTAAGGGCTATTTGACCAAGAAGGAGAGTGATGGAGTGCTGCATCAGATGGCCTTGCCTCCACAATCACCCGACCTCAACTTAATTGGAATGAGTTGGACCGAGTGATGGAAAAGCAGCCAACAAGTGCTCAGCATATGTGGGAACTACTTCAAGACTGTTGGAAAAGCATTCCAGGTGAAGCTGGTTGAGAGAATGCCAAGAGGGTGCAAAGCTGTCATCAAGGCAAAGAGTGGCTACTTTGCAGAATCTCAAATATACAATGTATTTTGATTTAATACTGTTTTGGTTGCTACATGGCTCCATGTGTTATTTTTTTTTTTAAGTTTTGATGTCTTCACTATTATTCTACAATGTAGAAAATAGTAAAAAAAAATAAGAAAAGCCCTTGAATGAGTAGGTGTGTCCAAACTTATGACTGGTACTGTATATATTTTTTGCAGGTGATCTAATCATTTGGCCAGGTAAAAATGCATTTGAACGCGCATTGCACGATCTGACAATGGTAGCCTACTTGTTGGGATTTACATTGGAAATTGCTTAATTAACTCAGGAACCACACTTGTGTGGAAGCACTTGCTTTCAATATACTATGTATCCCTGATTTAATCAAGTGTTTCCACTATTTTGGCAGTTACCTGTTTATCACCCACACTCCATGGGAAGATCTCAATTGCATTCTCCAGACAGCCTATCTCCTTGCTGCCTTCTCAAAACTCATTGGATGAGAAAGTCAGAGGTCCCGCCCCTCTGACCTTCTCCTTCAATGGTTTTGAGAAGAGTGAGGACACGAGGAGTATGCAATTGAGATCTTCCCAATCTCTCATGCCTCCTCTCCTTGGTGATAGGCATGTTGGTGTGCCCTTGTGCCTGATACTGGAGATAAGTCAAGGTGACCTTAGTTAGGGCAGGTGAAAGACGTGGCTGTAATTCACTGGAGGAGATGTGGTCATAAGTATAGAATTACTAGATTCTATTTCTACCGCTGTGTTACTGTGTAGTCACTATCTAGGGCTATTTGATCAGCCTCATCTGACAAGACCATAGACATATCATTGACAAGACTGACTATTTTAAGTCAGAGCCCCTCAGACATGATGGAGTAGACAAAGAACTGATCGGAGGTGCAGTGGCTACATGGCTACCGCAACTAACAGAAATAAATAGGACCATCATTATACTGAATAGTTTTAATGATCATCCAACATAAAATAATTTGTAACTTTGGCCTTTGTTTATTCAACAGAAGTGCTCCAACATCTCTGTTCCATGTTCCTGGCAAGCTGCCCAGTCCAAGACGACGGCTATATTTGTGTTATGTAGCATTTGTTTGGCCCACAAATACAGGGCTTGTTCTATGAAGGGCATTTTACAGAGAACACAATGACATTCTGAATGGCACATAGACACAGTATTTAGGATCATCATCCACAGAATAGATAGCTAATGTACTTTATCAATTTTATAAGAAATGGAAATGTCTTCTTAAGAACCACCCCTTGCAAATTTTGAGAAGCACAGAATTCCAGTCCCCTGACATATATTTTAATAATTTCAAAGCCCTCCTTTTGAATATGTTTTTTTCAAAATGACAAGTTAAATATTGACACCAACATGATGTGTTGATGGGGCAATGTCTGACAGTACCTAAGAATATACAGCCAGTATTGGCTCCAGGAATCAAATGTTTAGTCTGTCATGAGGACACGAGATTACACAGCAAGTAAAGCACAGCTGCTGTGATCTGTTACAGTATGTATGCCATTTCTCTGTTTCCACTTTTAGAGAGCTGTTTCAGAGGTCACCGTCATTCATTATAACATGAAACTGATGTAAGAAAAAAATGCTTTGAAATGTCACTGCTTGTCATGGACTGATCGTAGCTGATTAGGCTGCTGGATATGTGGATCTGTGGAGGGTGCCAGAAATGCACTTTTTTTTTATTTTGAGTGGTGTACCAAAATAATCCAGTGGAGTAAACTACTTTCCCTATGTAGGACTAAAATATATAGTTAACAAAATCTCCTATCAAACCAAAACATAAATAATGCAGCAATAGCTTTTCTGTATTTTTTTAAAAATCATAGATATGTTAGTTATGACAATGTAATACAACCAAGCTTTTATAATTTGTTTACAGTCAATGGGTGGTTTTGCATAAGGATATTGTATAGATTGTGTGTGTGTGTGCCCTACAGGCTTTGGTTTACACTTCACGCCAGGCAGCAGAGTTGAGACTTGTCTTGTTTTTGAGACATGATTGGTTGATACAGTAATACCAAAGATGGTTCGGTAAAGCTATTGGACTAGCTTAGGATACATTAAATATTTATTTCCTGTGCACTCTGTGTCCCATGCTGCAACCAACCTTCATGGCCGCAGCATGTCGCTATGGAGGAAGCAGAACCAAAGCAATTTTCTAATCAGCTTAGTGTCTGTTCAGCAGTACGGTTGACTAGATGTTAAGCATTTCGTCTTTGTTTACCTTATCGAATCATGGGACGTACCAATAATTATCATTTTTCGGCTGAAGTATCGAGGCAACGGGACCCATAAATTAATTGAAGGTGCGTATGCGTAGCCTATCTCGTCTCAGAAACCGCCGCCAAGAATATTATGCAATGCCTTTCTGTATAAATAGCGGCACCATATGTATATATGTTGTCACAAAATAATGTGTACCCACTTATTAAGAAAACTCGTACTGGAAGAGGCTACAATAAGGCTGCTATAGAGAAGGCTAGGCCGTGTTACATTTCAATATGTAACGTTAACACGCTGTCCAGAAATCAAGAGTAGGCTAGGCCTACTGTAGCCTATACATTTTTTGTTTTTTTATAGCCTACTAAATCCAGGCCTGAACTCATATCCTAACCATAACCCCTACCGTGTTAAATTGCAACGTCAATTGGGTGACGTCAGAGTTAGACGTCTCGAGGATCCAGTAGAGACTTTTCCGAGCAGAAATGCTGTGTCACATTTAGAGCCCATTCATGTGCATCCCGTGCCAGTGCGCAGCCGATGATGTTGTGGGATAGCAAATCCAGTTTGACCTACTATATAAAACAGGGAGTTCTTTATCACGCTGTGTTCTCATCTTTTTAATATGACACTAGCCTATGTTCAATCTAGGAGGTGGTGGGTAGCCTATGCAATTTCATATGACGTGTAGGCTACTTAATCATTTTTGGAACACAGTAGTAGCCGAAACTGTTCATAATATAAGGTCCATATAAACTATAGCGTAGTTGATGTGTAGATTACGCAGTTTTTAGCCTTGACTGTGATATGACAGTGTAAACCAGGTATATTTTTAATCTCTGACGAGCCTACAGCATTTGAATGTGGTCCATCAGTTTGAATACAGAAGCCTACAAGGGCATCTAGCTACCACAAACATGGTTTATTTTGATTGTGGGCAGTGTTGCCAGGTCGAGCTAAAATCTCTAGCCAATGACTCTGAAAACCAGTCCCAAAAAATGTTTTCAGCGCAGAGAGTTACAACATTTATCCATGTGTACCTTTTTTCCATACCTTTAACGAGCGAATTAAGGAATGTCTACTTCATTTTTAACGATTAAGGCTAGGAAGAAAAATTTGGTTTTCCATCAAAATAATAATTCTTGCAAGTTTAAGAATATGTTTCAAGAGAAAATATAAATTGCCCTTATTAAACTATTCCAGATCATTTTCCATCAATGGATGTCGATTTAACTTGTTTTGACTGCTATGATTAAACAATAAGGCCCTAGGAGGTGTGGTATATGGCCAATATACCACAAAAACATGAGGAGCCGTATTGCTATTATAAACTGGTTAACAGTGTAATTAAAAGGGTAAAAGTGTTGTTTTTTTTGTCATTCCCATGTTACCATATACCATGGCTTTTAACCAATTAGCATTCAGGGATCAAACCACCCAGTTTATAATTGTGAATAAATCCTGTTTGTGCATGTGCATAACTATAGATAATTCCGACAGGAGAGTTTGAATGATGAAAGTTGGACAGAGGATCTCAATCTCTGCAAGAAACACTTGGACGAACTTCAAAAAACGAATGCTAGGCTATTTTCTGGCAATTGTGCGGCAGATGTTAAGACTACAAACCGTTATAAATGGCCTGTTTACGAAATGTCATTGTTAGTACAATAGGCATAGGCTATTGGCAAAAATCTGGGTTTATAATTGCAATTCAACTTTGCCAAGGTTTGCTGAGCTAGATGCAGGTAGGCTATAGCCCCTGAAAGGCCAACATCTAATTTCAGGGAAAAGTCCACAATGAAACTGACATTAAATGTGGAGAATGATACATTTGCGATAGAGCTGTGACCATGATCACAATTGATAACTTCCAGTTTAATTAACTAAACATGGCCATTAACAATTACATAATATCACAAGACTACAACTAAAAACTGAGTTAAAGGCTATTTATTACATCTGTTTGCCAGCTCCTGGTAGGCAACATGAGTGGCACAAATTGATTTGCAATGACTCCAGCGATATCAACATTTCAACATATTTATTGTACTGTATCATATGGTAGGCAACAGTAGCTTACAATGGCATATACATGAATAGCCTTTGATGGCCAACAAATGCAAATGTAGCCTATCATTCTCCACATTTTAAATACATTTTAATTGGGGACTTTTTCACATTTAAGAGAAGCACACAAGGGAGTTCCTTAACTTCCATTTCAAATTTCCACTTGCACAGCGCTCCAGACCCTAGAACTGAGCATGAGTAAAACCCTTCGCTTGACACGGTTATCCATAAGAAAAGTCAACATTTCAATGCCGTTTACTTAAATTCACTCAGAGGTGGTTTGATCTAAAGAGCTCTAGTGTGCCTAAAGTCCTTTTCCAATGCTTTGTCACCGTTTATATCAGTTCTAGCTCATTCATTTGTTTTAATGGAAAAGGGTGTCTCCTAAATAGCCTACCCACAAATGGTAAAAAGTTGTTACAATGTGCTGGAAAAACACCAAAAGAAAGATGCCCAGGGTCCCTGCTCATCTGCGTGAACGTACCTTAGGCATGCTGCAAGGAGGCATGAGGACTGCAGATGTGGCCATATGTCCATACTGCGAGACGCCTAAGACAGCGCTACAGGGAGACAGGACGGACAGCTGATTGTCCTCGCAGTGGCAGACCATGTGTAACAACACCTGCACAGGATCGGTACATCCGAACATCACACCTGCATAACGGGTACAGGATGGCAACAACAACTGCGCGAGTTACACCAGGGATGCACAATCCCTCAATTAGTGCTCAGACTGTCCGCAATAGGCTGAGAGAGGCTGGACTGAGGGCTTGTAGGCCTGTTATAAAGGCAGGTCCTCACCAGACATCACCGGCAACAACGTCACCTATGGGCACAAACCCACCGTCGCTGGACCAGATAGGACTGGCAAAAAGTGCTCTTCACTGACGAGTCGCGGTTTTGTCTCACCAGGGGTGAAGGTCGGATTCACGTTTATCTTCGAAGGAATGAGTGTTACACCGAGGCCTGTACTCTGGCGCGGGATCGATTTGGAGGTGGAGGGTCCGTTATGGTCTGAGGCGGTGTGTCACAGCATCATCGGACTGAGCTTGTTGTCACTGCAGGCAATCTCAACGCTGTGCGTTACATGGAAGACATCCTCCTCCCTCATGTGGTACCCTTCCTGTAGGCTCGTCCTGACATGACCCTCCAGCATGACAATGCCACCAACCATACTGCTTGATCTGTGCGTGATTTCCTGCAAGACAGTAATGTCAATGTTCTACCATGGCCAGTGAATAGCCCGGATTTCAATCCCATTGAGCACATCTGGGACCTGTTGAATCGGAGGATGAGGGTTAGGGCCATTCCCCCCCAGAAATGTCCGGGAACTTGCAGGTGCCTTGGTGGAAGAGTGGGGTAACATCTCACAGCAAGAACTGGCAAATCTGGTGCAGTCCCTGAGGAGGAGATGCACTGCAGTACTTAATGCAGCTGGTGGCCACACAAGATACTGACTGTTGCTTTTGATTTTGACCCCCCCCCCCCCTTTGTTCAGGGACACATGATTCAATTTCTGTTAGTCACATGTCTGTGGAACTTGTTCAGTTTATGTCTCAGTTGTTGAATGTTATGTTCATAAAAATATTTACACATGTTAAGTTTGCTGAAAATAAACGCAGTTGACAGTGAGAGGTGTTTCTTTTTTTGCTGAGTTTACATTTACCTTTGACAGCAATTACAGCTGTGAGTCTTCTTGGGTAAGTCTCTAAGAGCTTTGCACACCTGGATTGTGCAACAGTTGCCTTTTTATACAACGGTTGGGTCTATTCCTGAATGCTGATTGGTTAAAACTTCATTCCAGCCGGTGTCTATTCCACAAGTTAAATTGATGATGTAAAAATACCTATTTACTCTGGTCCATCTGACTGCGCAATCCACTGTCTCATCAGCCCAGCAAGGCAATTTAAGAACTCGATCTCCACTCTAAAAAGCATCTAGACATTATCTCACATTTCTTTTCGACTAACATTTAGTTTTCAACAGCGGAGATTTGTATAAACCTTATTGTTTCAATTATCAAATTTAATCAACAGCTGTCACATAGTAATGAACATGTCGGGATGAGACAGGCAGGCAGTTTTTATCAACCTGTCTAAGTCATGAATCAGCATAATTTGAATGGAACAGTGCCTTCGGAAAGTATTCAGACCCTTTGACTTTTTCCACATTTTGTTAGGTTACAGCTTTATTGTTTAAATTATTATTTTCCCTCATCAGTCTACACACTACACCATAATGACAAAGCAAAAACAGGTTTTAGACATTTTTGCTAATTTAAAAATGATATTTCATTTTTTTATTCAAGTATTCTGACCCTTTACTCAATACTTTGTTGAAGCACATTTGGCAGCGATTACATCCTCGAGTCTTCTTGCGTATGATGCTAAAAGTTGGCTCATCTGTATTTGTGGAGTTTCTCCCATTCTCTGCAGATCCTCTCAAGCTCTGTAGAGGTTGGATGGGGAGCGTTGCTGCACAGCTATTTTCAGGTCTCTCCAGAGATGTTCATTCGGGTTCAAGGCCGGGCTCTGTCTGGCCCACTCAAGGACATTCAGAGACTTGTCCTGAAGCCACTCCTGTGTTGTCCTGTTGGAAGATGAACCTTCATACCCAATCTGAGGTCCTGAGCTATCTGGAGCAGGTTTTCATCAAGGATCTCTTTGTACTTTGCTCCGTTCATCTTTGCCTCGATCCTGGCTAGTCACCCAGTCCCTGCCGCTGAAAAACATCCCCACAACATGATGATGCTGCTGCCACCACCATGCTTCACCGTAGGGATGGTGCCAGGATTCCTCCAGACGTGACTCTTGGCATTCAGGCCAAAGAGTTCAATCTTGGTTTCATCAGACTAGAGAATCTTGTTTCAAATGGTCTGAGATTGTTTAGGTTGCTTTTGACAAACTCCAAGTTGGCTGTCGTGACTTTCACTGAAGAGTGGCTTCCATCTGGTCACTCTACCTTAAAGGCCTGATTGGTGGAGTGCTGCAGAGATGGTTGTTCTTCTGGAAGGTTCTCTCATCTCCACAGAGGATCTCTGGAGCTCTTGGTCACGTCCTTGACCAAGGCCATTCTCCCCCGATTGCCGGGCGGCCAGCTCTAGGAAGAGTCTTGGTGGTTCCAAACTTCTTCCATTTAAGAAATATATATGCCACTGTGTTCTTGCAGACCTTCAATGGTCAGAATTATTTTGGTACACTTCCACAGATCTGTGCCCCGACACAATCCTGTTTCTTGAGCTCTACGGCCAATTCCTTTGTCCTCGTGGCTTGGTTTTTGAACTGTGGGACCTTATATAGACAGATGTGTGCCTTTCCAAATAATGTTAAATCAATAGAATTTACCACAGGTGGACTCCAATCAAGTTTTGAAAACATCTCAAGGATGATCAATGGAAACAGGATGCACCGGAGTTCAATTTCGAGGCTCATAGCAAAGGGTCTGAATATTTATGCAAATAAGGTGTTTCTGATTTTATTTTTTTATACATTTCTAAAAATGTCTAATAAACGGTTTATGCTTTGTGTGTACATTGCTCAGGATCTTTTTATTTAATACATTTTGGAACAAGGCTGTAATGTAACAAAATGTGGAAAAAGTCAAGGGGTCTGATTACTTTCCGAAGGCACTGTATATACAAAACAATATCAATAGAAAATAGGTAAAACAAAGTAAACCATTATCATATTAAAGTTCCAGAGTGGGATCTCTGCTACTTTTAGAGTTAGGATCCTATTTGTAAGTATTACCAACTGAGTGAATGTGAAATGGATTCAAAATGGTCACCCTCTGCTGGTAATTTGTAGGATGTGCTATAATACAACTGAAATGAGGGATGTAATTGGTTACATTGCCTACTATGCCAATTTCTTTGTATAACATGGGCCATAACTTTTAAGAGTAACTTTAATTAAACATATTTTTTCTCATTGAAATCAAATGTTTAAGGCTTAGTTATAGTGAAAGATGTAAATTCTGGTGTACATTTTGACCACAAAGTGATAGATTTACTACAAAATATAACTTTTTTTGCCTCTAGCAGTTCAACTCTACCATTGAAATCATGATGTAGTCATCTCAAGGGAGAGGTTCGGTATGAAATACACTCCCTTCGTGATGTGCTGGGTGTTACCACCTCAGGGCTTACGATAAAAGCAGGTGACAGTGTGCCTTATTCGGCAATGGTCTTGGTAAGTGGAGTGCTGGAATCCTGCTGTTTTTTTTACCACGCTGCTTGATGAACCTAACCTTTCGTCCACAAAGCAAAAACAATAACAAAGGTACTGGGGTAGACACTGCCGTTTGTCCCCCCCCCATCTTCAATTCACTGTTTAATTCATATGTCTGTTTTCTGTTGCAGTGATGTTTACTCTCACAGAGGTAGCCGCCCTGAATGACATCCAGCCGACCTATCGGATCCTGAAACCATGGTGGGACGTATTTATGGACTACCTGGGCGTCGTCATGCTGATGCTGGCCATATTTTCTGGAACCATGCAATTAACCAAAGACCAGGTGGTTTGCCTTCCCGTTCTGGAACCAACTCCAGAGGACCCCAGCAGCTTCACGACACCGCAGCCAGAGGAGGGGTCTGGGTCAGGGTCAGGGAACGGAGGAAGCAGGGTGACTCTAGCCGCAGCGCCCCTAATGATTAATGATCTACCGGATAGTGTCATCCACTTCACACAGTTTGGTGGTGTTGGACAGCAGCCTCCGCCAACAGGCGTCAGGACAAACCTGGACTTTCAGCAGTATGTTTTTGTCAATCAGATGTGCTACCACGTTGCCCTGCCGTGGTACTCAAAATACTTCCCATACCTTGCTCTCATACACACCATCGTCCTCATGGTCAGCAGTAACTTTTGGTTCAAATATCCAAAGACTAGTTCAAAAATAGAGCATTTTGTGGGGATTCTGGGGAAGTGTTTTGAGTCTCCTTGGACGACCAAGGCATTGTCCGAGACTGCATGTGAGGACTCGGAGGAGAATAAGCAAAGGCTCACTGGTGCCCATTCCCTACCAAAACATTTCTCAACCAGCAGTGAAGAGGGAAGTCCTAACCAGTCCACCCCGATGCTGGCTAAATCTGGGGTCAAGTTTACTGCTGATAAGCCTGTTATTGAAGTGCCATGCATGACCATACTGGACAAGAAAGATGGAGAGCAGGCCAAGGCCTTGTTTGAAAAGGTTAGGAAGTTCCGTGCCCACGTGGAAGACAGTGATTTGATCTACAAGCTCTATGTTGCTCAAACTGTGATCAAAACTGTGAAGTTCATTTTGATCTTGTGTTACACAATGACATTTGTTGCTTCAATTGACTTTGACCATGTGTGTGAGCCTGACATAAAACATTTAACCGGATACTCTAAATTCCAATGCACACATAACATGGCATTCATGTTAAGGAAGCTGCTTGTCAGCTATATTTCCCTCGTCTGTATATATGGTCTAATCTGTATATACACTCTCTTCTGGCTGTTTCGACGACCTCTCAAGGAGTACTCTTTCGAGAAAGTCAGAGAGGAGAGTAGTTTCAGTGACATTCCTGACGTGAAGAACGACTTCGCGTTTCTCTTGCACATGGTCGATCAGTATGACCAGCTGTACTCAAAGCGTTTTGGCGTCTTCCTCTCTGAAGTCAGCGAGAATAAACTGCGAGAGATCAGCTTGAATCACGAGTGGACCTTTGAGAAACTGAGACAGCATGTAACCCGCAACGCTCAGGACAAACTGGAGCTCCATCTCTTCATGCTGTCAGGTCTGCCAGATGCTGTCTTCGATCTGACGGATTTGGAGATCCTAAAGCTGGAGCTGATCCCAGAGGCCAGGATAACAGCCAAAATCTCCCAGATGATCAACCTTCAGGAGCTTCACTTTTATCACTGCCCTGCCAAAGTTGAGCAGACCGCGTTCAGTTTCCTTCGTGACCACCTCCGGTGCCTTCATGTCAAGTTTACAGACGTAGCTGAGATCCCCACCTGGGTGTACCTGTTGAAAAGTCTGAGGGAGCTATACTTGGTCGGGAATCTGAATTCTGAAAACAACAAGATGATTGGTTTAGAATCTCTCAGAGACCTGAGACATCTGAAGATTCTGCATCTAAAAAGCAACTTGACGAAGGTCCCAACCAACATAACAGATCTCTCTCCACACCTGATCAAGCTGGTTGTACATAATGACGGTACTAAACTCCTGGTACTGAACAGTTTGAAAAAAATGATGAACCTAGCTGAACTGGAGCTTCACAATTGTGAACTGGAGAGGATTCCCCATGCTATTTTTAGTTTGACCAACCTGCAGGAGCTGGACCTGAAATCCAACAACATTCGCACCATTGAGGAGGTCATCAGCTTCCAGCACCTCAATAGGCTGATCTGCCTTAAACTGTGGCACAATAAAATCATCACCATTCCATTGTCCATAAGCCACGTCAAAAACCTTGAGTCCCTCTACCTTTCGCACAACAAACTTGAATCTCTGCCCGTACCTTTGTTTAACCTGCTGAAGCTGAGGTATCTGGACGTTAGCCACAACTCCATAGTGGTGATCCCTCTGGAGATCGGCTTCATGCAGAACCTCCAGCACTTTGCCATTACAGGAAACAAGGTGGAGGTGGTACCCAAGCAGCTGTTCAAGTGCACCAAATTGAAGACACTATGTCTGGGACACAACTGTATCTCTGTCCTTCCAGAGAAGATAAGCAATCTGGTGCAGCTAACAAACCTGGAGCTTAAGGGAAACTGTCTGGACCGCCTGCCAGCCCAGCTTGGCCAGTGTCATCTCCTCCGCAGGAACTGCCTGGTGGTGGAGGACCACCTCTTTGACTCACTCCCCCTAGACGTCAAGGAGAGTATCAATCAGGAAGCCAACGTTCCCTTTGCTAATGGGGTGTGAGTGTGGGAGGACAGTCACTTTACCCATACAGGAAGGAGATTACAAAAATGTGGCAATAACTGTCCATGCACAGCCAGCTAGTCAACTCTTTTAATTACAGCATGTGAACTGGAATAAAGGTTTTTGCTCAGGGCTGACTCGTCGAACAGATGATGTTTAAACTTATAGAAAATGGCACTGTGCTAACTAGTCAGGTGAGTTGATTCCAGGTACTGTGGAAAATGCTAGATTGATGGTCTAGATCCAGAATGATAGGTTAGTTCCATAGTGATGGGCTGATTCCAGAATAAGGAGCTGGTTCCAGAGTGAGTTAGTTGTAGAATGACAGCAATGTTTGTGTTAGACCACTAAATGATTAGTCAATGTTCTGAGGAAAAGGGATGCTCCTCTTAATGAAACAGAATGGTGGTGTAGAATTCATAGATACCAGGGATACAGTAGCCTCAGATTATTGGCACCCTTGATAAAGATGAGCAAAAAAGAATGTATAAAATAAAGAATACAAATTCTGAACTATATTGTATGCAATTTTTATTTTTATTTTATACTAATACAATCGCTCAGAGAAGTAGATTTGGTTTAACAAGTAAAACAAAACAAATCTCAAAACTATAGGTGTCAACTATTGGCACCCCCAAAGATTCTTATTTTACTTTTTAATGTGAGTCTCAGTTTAAGGAACTATATTGTGGCCTTCCATGGCTTCCTGTGTAAAAATGAGATAACACACATGTAAAATCCATTTGTCATCCATCACCGGGCCCCCGAGTGGCGCAGCGGTCTAAGGCATTGCAGCTCAGGGCTAGAGGCATCACTACAGACCCTGGTTTGAGTCCAAGCTGTATCACAACCGGCTGTGATTGGCAGTCCCATAGGGTGGAACAATTGGCCCAGCATCATCCGGGTTATGGTTTGGGCCGAGGTAGGCCGTCATTGTAAATAAGAATTTATTATGTCACGATGAGTCTGCAGGAGGGAGGAGGATGTCTTCCCTGTAACGCACAGTGTTGAGATTGCCTGCAATGACAACAAGCTCAGTCCGATGATGCTGTGACACACTGCCCCAGACCATGACGGAACCTCCACCTCCAAATCGATCCTGTTCCAGAGTACAGGCCTCGATGTAACGCTCATTCCTTTGACGATAAATGTAAATCCGACCTTCACCCCTGGTGAGACAAAACCGCGACTCGTCAGTGAAGATAATTTTTTGCCATTCCTATCTGGTCCAGCGACGGTTTGTGCCCATAGGCGACGTTGTTGTCAGGGATGTCTGGTGAGGACCTGCCTACAAGCCCTCAGTCCAGCCTCTCTTAGCCTATTGTGGACAGTCTGAGCACTGATGGAGGGATTGTGCGTTCCTGGTGTAACTCGGGCAGTTGTTGCCATCCTGTACCTGTCCCGCAGGTGTGATGTTCGGATGTGCCGATCCTGTGCAGGTGTTGTTGCACATGGTCTGCCACTGCGAGGATGATCAGCTGTCCGTCCTGTCTCCCTGTAGCGCTGTCTTAGGCGTATCACAGTACGGACATTGCAATTTATTGCCCTGGCCACATCTACAGTCCTCATGCCTCCATGCAGCATGCCTAAGGTTCGTTCACGCAGATGAGCAGGGACCCTGGGCATCTTTCTTTTGGTGTTTTTCAGAGTTAGTAGAAAGGCCTCTTTAGTGTCCTAAGTTTTCATAACTGTGACCTTAATTTTCTACCGTCTGTAAGCTGTTAGTGTCTTACCGACCGTTTCGCAGGTGCATGTTCATGAATTGTTTATGGTTCATTGAACAAGCATGGGAAACAGTGTTTAAACCCTTTACAAGGAATATCTGTGAAGTTATTTGGATTTTTACGAATTATCTTTGAAAGACAGTGTCCTGAAAAAGAGACTTTAATTTTTTTTTAGTTTACCTGCTGTAAAATATGGTGGTAGATCTTTTTTAATATGGCTGTTTCGCTTCCACTCGTCCTGAGGCCCTTGTTAAGGTCAACGGCATCATGAACTCTACCAAGTACCAGGACATTTAGCCAGAACCCTTGTTGTCTCTGCCAGGAGGCTGAAACTTGGCCACAAAGAAAAAACAAATCCACAAAGAAATGGTTAATTGATAACAAAATCCACATTTTGAAACGGCCATCTCAGGCCCTGGACTTGAACCCCAGCACAGACCAAAGGATTTCAAGGATCTGGAAAGGTTCTGTGTGGAGGAATGGTCTAAGATCCTTCCCAATGTGTTCTCAAATCTCATAAAACCTTATAGAAAAAGGATAAGTGCCTTTATCCTTGCAAGGGTGCACAGTGGATTGGAAATGGGTGGCAATCATTTTTACGTATCTCAATATATATATTATTTTAGCTTGTTAAACAAAATGATTATATTTTTCTCTGAGCAATTGTATTATTATAAAATATAATTTTCCAATTTTTTCAAATAGGCCATACAATATTGTTCAGTATTTGTATTATTTATGTGATACTGTCATTTTTGCTCATCTTTATTAAGGGTGTCAACAATTTTGGTGGTGACTGTAAATCAGTGTTGGGCTCAATTCAGAATTTAATTGAGAATACTTTATACATTTCTATTCTTGAATTGAATTTGAATTTAAGCAGCAAACAGGATAAGAATTGCAATTTGAATTACAGGAAATACATTTGAATTAAGTGAAATTCAAAGAAATTCAAAAGGCAGAGTTGCAAAGAAAAATACATATCTCAGACTGGCCAATAAAAAGAAAAGATTAAGACGGGCAAAAGAACAGGCACTGGACAGAGGAACTCTGCCTAGAAGGCCGGTATCCCGGAGTCGCCTCTTCACTGTTGACGTTGAGACTGGTCATTTGAGTTTTGAGGTGTTTTTGAGGTGTTTGTTTCTCAAACTAGACACTCTAATGTACTTCTCCTCTTGCTCAGTTGTGCACTGGGGCCTCCCACTCCTCTTTCCATTCTACAGCGTTGTATGAGATCTTCAGTTTATTGGCAATTTCTTGCATGGAGTAACCTTCATTTCTCAGAAGAAGAATAGACTGACGAGTTTCAGAAGAAAGGTCTTTGTTTCTGGCCCTTTTGAGCCTGTAATCAAACTCACAAATCCTCATTCTCCAGATACTCAACTAGTCTAAAGAAGGCCAGTTGTATCGCTTCTTTAATTAGAACAACAGTTTTCAGCTGTGCTAACATAATTGCAAAAGGGTTTTCTAATGATCAAGTAGCCTTTTAAAATGATAAACTTGGATTAGCTAACACAACGTGCCATTGGAACACAAGAGTGATGGTTGCTGATAATGGGCCTCTGTACGCCTATTTAGATATTCCATTAAAAATCAGCAGTTTTCAGCTACAATAGTCATTTACAACATTAACAATGTTGACACTGTATTTCTGATCAATTTGATGTTATTTTAATGGACAAAAAATGTGCTTTTCTTTAAAAAGCAAGGACATTTCTAAGTGACCACAAACTTTTGAACGGTAGTGTATCTGGAAGTGTGACTTCAATGAAACTCATGTTCTATGACTGAGTTGAATTCATTTGAATTGCACTGAATTAAATTATACTTCCTGTCACTCAAACTCTAATTCTACATCCCGTGGAGTGTGGCTAAATTCAATTAAAATGTCAACTCATGAGTTGAATGGGAGTCAATTCCAAAATTCTGAATTGGGCCCAACCCTGGACTGAAGGACTGATAAAAGCTCATCTTTTGTTATTTTGTTTTATTTACTGTTTTTTTTTTATAGCAACATGTCTCTACTTTTTACCTGAATCCAGGATGTAGGAGTTTAGGGATTCCTCTCATGATTTTTACTTAATTATTTTGTTGTCATTATTTAGATTATAAATACCTGTGGTTGTTTGAAAGGAACCTCCAAACTTACCGACAAGTGTGACAACCCAGTCAACAAGCATGCCTATGCCCATACTATATCTGCTGTGGTAAGAACCACATGTTATAATCAGACTAAAGCAAGGAAGAGTTTTATCAACAAGGACAATTATAAGAACACTATTGGATGTGACATCCGCTCTGCATCATTGATGTGCATCTACAATATGGTCTTGGCTACTCACTTAATGACATTGTGCATGTCTATGTTTACTATCATATACTTTTACTCATAAATGTGTCAGTAAAGTATTTAACTCTTTCAATAGACATTTTCAACATGTCCGTTCCACTGTGATGCATTCAGAATGAGATATACCAGAGGTTCCTCTGTTATCTGATTTCCCCCTATGTCTAGCAATTTCACAATATGTTTGAAGCATTTTCAACTTCACTGGTATGGTTGTAGGCTACCAGAGCATGTGATGCAGGCCATGCCAGGTCAGTTTGAATTGTTTTGCACCTTTCAATCAGTCAGAAGTATCATATTCCTGCCTTCCATTGGTGGCACACATCTAATTAATTTAGTCATATAGTGCCTATCTTTTCCATTCATTTAGGATTCAGACCTGCAGATATCTCCTCATGCTTATAGGCTGATCTACACAGCAGTTGCTGTTGAATATGGTTTCACCTCAACCTGACACCACTTTTTTGTTGCATGGAATTATCTGACAAACTTAGATTTGCGGTAAACTTTATTTAAGTTGACATTTCATTCAACCAATGGGGAAAAAAATGCTACCATCTGAAATGCTACAGTGTTCAGTCTCGACTTGTTAAAAGATTATGAATGTTAAGGTATGACAATTGTAACTCAATAAAGGAGTTGCGTTGACTTGCACAGTAAACCAATTGTTGCCCGTCTTGCATGGATTTGATGACAAGCTCATGGGATCATCAGTTGTAGATTGCGCTTGCAAGGTATAGATTTTAATTATTTGAACCCCAAAATTAAAGTGTATCACTTTGGTCTCAGAAACTATGACAATGTGGACCATCAAAATATTAGAATGATCAAATAAAAGCATGCACATATTTGATGCATTATTGATAGACTACAATACATGTTAAGAGTGTTAATATATCACAAATGGATTAAATTATTCCCATTTCCAAATGATGACTATTTTCTCTCCATGATTGTTTAGATTTTTGGGGGGTAGAAATTTGTGTTTCTTATTTTATATTCATTTCTATATAATTTAGTTTTTAGCATGTTAGAAGAACATGTTTTTAGCATTGTAAAAGTCATGAGAATAGTGTGTAGAAAGACTGTCTAACCAAAAGATTACTATGAGGGATGCGTGTGATTCACTGTAGTAATGTGCCCTCACCACCATTTCTAGTCAAAGCATGATTTCTGACTGATAATGCTCTTTGTGTGCGTGTGTGGCAGGGAATTATTATGTAAGTTCCAATATAAATTAAATTGACCTTGTTTTGTAAACAACAAATAATAAGGGGGTCTCATATGAAGCCGTTGTCCTTTTGTTTTTGTTTAGTACGGTATAACGTTACTTTTAAAAAATGTAGTATTTCCACAGTTTCTAAATAACAAGAACAACATGATTTTCATATTTTTTTGTTATTCTTTTTAACGTTTCAATAGAATATTTTGTATTTTAACCATCTGATATTCTAATGTTTCTCTTCTATATCTACTAAACTAACACAAGCTAAATTTGAGTCGTACATACAGAGGCAATAAAGAGCCTTGGATTTCTTGACATTTTGTGTTATAAAGTGGGATTAAAATGGATTTAATTGTCATTTTTTTGGTCTACGATCTACACAAACTACTCTAATGTCAAAGTGGAAGAGAAATTATAACATTTTTTAAGATGAATGAAAAATAAAACATAAATGAGTCAATAGATGTTAGAAACACCTTTGGCCGCAATTACAGCTATGAATCTTATTGGGTAAGTCTCATCAGAGCTTTGCACACCTGGATTGTGCAATTTATTCTCTCTATTATTATTATCATGGCTAGACAGCGATTTTCAAATCTTCCCTATGTGTTCAAGCAGATTGAACTAAATACTCCAGCGTAGATCTGGCTTTGTGTTGTAGGTTATTGTCCTACTGGAAGGTGAATTCCTCCCCCAGTGTCTGGTGTAAAGCAGACTGAATCAGGTTTTCCTTTAGGATTTTGCCTGTGCTTAGTTCCATCCTATTTCTTTTCATCCTGAAAAGGTCTTTGCTGATGTCAAGAATACCCATACCATGATCCAGCCACCATACTTGAATATAAGGAGGCAGTTACCCAGTGATGTGTTGTTGGATTGCCCCAAACATAAGGCTTTGCATTTAGGCAGAAAAGTGTATTCCTTTTCTGTTGAATTTTTTCTTTGCAGTATGGCTTTAGTGCCTTTTTGCATGTTTTGGAATAATTGTTATTCTTTATATTTGGATTCTTCTTTTCACGCTGTCATTTAGGTCATTATTGAGGAGTCACTACAATGTTGTTGATCCATCCTCAGTTCTCCCATCACAGCCATTTTACTCTGTAGGTTTTTCTAAATCAACAATGGCCTCATGGTGACATCCCTAAGCAGTGTCCTTCCTGTCCTGCAGCTCAGTTCAGAAGGACAACTATCTTTGATGTGTCTGGGTGGTTTATCATCCACAGCATATTTATTAACTTGACCATGGTTAAAGATGTACTCAACATTAGATGGTTTATTGATACCCATCTACCAATCACCGCTCTTCTTTATGGGGCTTTAGAAAAGCTCCCTGGTCTTTGCAGTTTAATCTGCACTTGACATTCAATACTTTACTGAGGGACCTTACATATGTTGTATGTATAGGAGACAGAGGAAGGGGTAGTCATTTAAAAATTGTCAACCCCTAACATTTCACACAGTGAGTTCATGTAATTTGTGATTTGTTAAGCCAAATTTGACTTCTGAACTAATTTTGGCTTGCCTAAAAAAAGTAATGAATACTTTTGCAACAACTATATTTTAGTTGATAAATTATTATTTTGTAAACATTTTAGAATTTCTTTTTCACTTTGACATTATGGAGTATTTTGTATAGATCAATGACAAAAATGTACAATTAAATATATTTCAGTCCCACTTTGTAACAACAAAATGTGAAGTTCAAGGCGGTGTAGACTTTCTATAGGCACAGTACTTCCTTCCTGACAGACCATCCCAGGTTATGCATTAACAAATCCTATTTGTGTTGACAACTGTACATTGTGGATTATTGTTATTATACAAACCACACTGTTTACTTAACAATGATTTATGCTATTAGGATGGTTGATACCAGTGATCCCTGCAGCACTTTCAAACAACTCCTGATCAAATTCCTCGGTTACCTGTTATCTTTTTTTGATGAACAATAAAAACAATGATATCCATGTTGTACCTGTTTTATCTTTGACAGTTACCAACATGACTTTTTATTATTTCAGTATCTGTTTAAATGTGGTTCTCAGATGTTCTCTTCTGGGCCATGTTCAGTACACAAAATGTTCTTAAATGTTGCAGATAGAAATACTACAAATAGAGCTGACGTGAGTCCTTATTCTACATGTAAGAGATCCATGTTTGTTCTACATAGCATATTTCTATCTAAATGTTCCAAAACATTGAGTCTTGCTGAACGTGCCCCCTGCTTTCTCTTGGGAATGGAGATGCAACGTATTAATATCCTTTTGGAGGCTGTGATGTCACCCGACAGCCTTAGGACCAGATGGTAGGTCTAGTGGGGAACGGTCTTGGAGTGCCATTGTGTGGGAAGATAGTGTTACTATAGCTTATTTCCTCATAGATAAGCCTGCATACGTAGCAAAACCACTTACTTTCTAATAATTCAATGGATCTTACTTCACACTGGCACTACTGCGAACCATTATTTAGATACCTTTTTTCCGGGTATAATAAGTCATATTCCAGATATAGTTAGCAAATAATGCAGTCAAAGTAGCGGACGTTCAAGTAACTGTCCAGTGTTTCCAGATTTTTATGAAATATAACCTATAATTACTTACAATATGAGTGAAAAATATTTACCAAAAAAATGTAATTGACCAAACTATAGTATTTCTCAATGTTTCTCCAATTGACAGTAGCTGGCTAATTCATTTGATAATGCTTTTTGATACACCCAGTTTTATGCTGTTTTAGTTCACACAACATGCCACCCTGTCACCTACAGTAGAACCTGATGAACGACATGGGGTTAAGCAATAAAATTGACCATGCTCTCTTGTCCTACCAGATCTGCGACGAGAAGGTTTTACCAAGTGTATCCCTCTGTCCTTCAACTCTTGTTGTAAGTAGTTGTCTGGTTTGTCAGGTCCCAGGATCCCATGAATATTTATTTGCGAGTTAATTGCAATTGTCTTTTGTGTTTTTGCCCTATCTGTACCTGATAGAGTAGATCTAGTCTCACGTGCGGAAGTAAGCCTTCTGGCGCGAGAGACTCAGAAGTTCTGACGCACATTTGAGAGCCTCAGGCCTGTCCATTTACCTTGTGCTGTTATAATTTATGCTATGAAATCCTGCAATTCCATTAGGGCAGTTCCCCATCATAGCAAATAACTGGCAAAACAATCCATGCAATGTTCGCAAGGCCTATGCGCCCACAGAGGCGGAGCTGCCTCTGCTGGCAGTAACTGTGGGGCAGAGTAGTAAGTATCTGAACAGCTTGTTATGAACAATATATTTTTGCAACAGGAAAATATACGCATTTACTGTACTTTTATGAGCATTTCATTCATAAGCCATGAATTTCTATAACCCCTTGGGACCAATCACAAGTGGGGCGCCACTGTGTATAGTAGTGTAGTAGTGCATTTATCCTATGTTCCAAATGGCACCCTAAACCGTTTATAGTGCACTACTTTTGACCATGGAGAAAACCCTGACTACTCGCTCTAGATGTGATTGGATAGGAAGACCGGGTCTGTGGTTGCACACCTGTTTGCCCCTAACTTGAGCAATACCACATGTAGGCGTTTTATGTGAAATATATGGGGACAGTTTCCCGGGCCTAGATTAAGGGCTCCATTCACTCAGATCCGTTTTGGCGGTGTTGAAGGTAGAACTGGGCTAGAGCTGTCAAATCCAATATAAACATAATTATTTATAACTAAACTTCTAACTTGAGTAGGGCGGGTGTGACAATGATTGCAAGAGCAGCTGCAACACAATTCCACCTCCAACACCACCTATGTGCGTGTCTGTTATCGCTGGTTAATGCTTGATCTGATTGAATCTAGGCCTGAACTTAGTCCTGGACTAAAATGCTTGAGATTTCTATGGAAAATCTCCATTGAGCATGCTTTTTCCGACTAGGCCTTTCACAGGAATTGTGGAAGTATGACTGCAGTGCTGCATGCATCCCAAATAGCTCCATATGATATTTTATTGTACTATGGGCCGCAGCCATTAGTTGTGCCCTATAAAGGGAATAGCTAGGGTGCCATTTGGGATGGAGACATGGCTTGGTTTTGAAGGGGAATTTGGATGAGTGTGTGGCCTGATGCTCCCTCTCTGCCCGGAGGTATAAGGAACAGATCTCCGGTGATGGCCTCTTGTAAGCACTTGCATAGCTGATGAGCTGTAATTATGTTTTAATGATTTCTGTAGGGCATCCACCCCTCTCTCTTACAAATTAAGACAGAGTATTTTGAAAACATTTGGTGTTGACACGCTCTATGTGCATCCCAAATGGCACTTTATCCCCCCTTGTAGTGCACTACTTTTTACCAGAACCCTATGGCCCCTAGTCAACTTTGTGCACTAAAAAGGGAATAGGGTGGCATTTGGAACACTACCCCTATGAAGTCTACTGATTGAAAGCTCTATGAAGTCCACCATGGCACCCACAGTTGGTTGGTTGGCAGCTTTGATGTCAGCAGTCTGCCGCATACTGGCCACAGCGGCCTGATAGTTCAGTGCCGCAGATCACCCTGATTTGCTATAATTGGAACAACTTGTTTTAGAAAAAGGGCATCGGATGACTTTGACGGCTGTGTTGCCCCGTTAACGCCCCCAGCCACTGCTAACCACCCTCTCCTCCTCCCCTTCTTCCGATCGTGTGCCCAGGGCATGGGTAGCCTTGTCCCTCATTAAGGAGACCGTGGCTGTAAAGTGACAGATGTCCTGATGTGATCTGGCTGCCTCATTGGCCTCCGTCTTTCTTGTTAGTACACACGGTTACTGAGGGTGTGGGAACTCATGGTTTAGGAGGGTGTGGGGACTCACAGAGAGACCAGGGTTCTCTAATAACTGTTAAATATATTATTTGGAGGGCAGGGTGGCAAGGTGGGTTGAAGGAAGCTATAACTCCCCTGGTGATCCCCTTACATAGTGAAAGACTCAGAGCACCTCATCTCTATCTCTATGTTCCAAATGGCACCCTATCCCCTATTGGACAGGGCCCATAAGTAGTGCACTATGTACGCCATTTGTGACGCAACCTATACCCCTAGATTGGAAGATGTATCCCCCTCTCCACTCCTCTCCTCTGCTTTCTCCTCTCTTCTCTCCCCTGTGGTGCTGGCCCTAATGTTCGGGGGATCACTGACGTTGAAGCGTTTATAAATCTCAATTTTGGACCTGTGTTGCCCCCCTGCTTGGCACAGGATAGATGAGGGTTGGGGTCCTGGGCTAGGCTATGTCTCCCACCCCTGTCCTCCCTCTTTTCACACCCTCCCCCTTCACCCATCCTCGGAGACTCTAACCCTTTTAGGTTCCTCTACAGGTAAAATTGCCAAGGACCTTGTGAGACCTGGCTTCCCTTGGAGGTAAAATCTATAATGAGTTTTTGATTTGAGCTATGGCTCTTGAAAATGTACTTTAGCTTATCCACATGCCTGCTGCCTCACAGAAGGTCAAAAAAGGACTGGATGGACACTCACAACATCAGCTGCAACATCTGAGGGAAACAGAGAGAACAACAAGAAACAGTAATAGTCCAAAGAGAGCGACCTGTAGACACTTATTTATTTTTCAAAAATAACTTGAAACGTGCTCTGCTGCTTCTTAAACGTTCACACTTTCAAAATGAATTATTCACACAGCGTTATTGAGTCATAGGGCCTGGTATTAAATCTGGTCATCTTGTTGCTCGAATACCTTTCCATAGTCCAATCTGTCTTGTTGCTGTGTTAAATCTGAGATAAATATTTGGTAGTGAAGTCATACATTTTACAATAAGGGAAATAATTTCCTACTTAAGATCATCACAATAATCTGGTGCTCTCTAGCGTGGATAGCAGGCCTTTCACAATCAGCATCATCTTCTTCTTCTTCTTCTTCTTCTTCTTCTATGATATCCTGGCGGTCTTCAAACAATCGTTTAAGTGCATGCTGCCACCTACTGTGCTGGAATGTACGATCAATCATGATCTGCCCAATTCTGTATTACCATGAAAATACAATTCAAAACCAAATAAATCCCTAACTTCTGTTTTACGGCCTCTGCATACAATGCATCATGACTGATCCTATATCTCTGAGCCTCTCTAGCCTCTCTTTGTACCTGGCATCCACCAAATGCTGCATTGTGTTCTCCCCCACAATTACAGCACATCACCTTCACATTGCTTCCACATTCACCGTAATGAATTCAACCTCTTCTCTTGCTGGGCCTGGCTACCACACAATATTAACAATCTACCATTTCCAATAAACCAGGCTAATTTCACTTCACCTACCTTTTTCTCTATGGCATTAGTTAGTTGTATAGGGTGTAAGTGAGGCCCTGTGGTCTCATCAAACAGTATCACCACTTTCCAATCCAACACATCACTGCTCTTGCTTCCTACCTTGGCCCTGTTTATGGTTTCTTTACTAGACGCCCCACTGCTTTCTATATCATGATCTCTCTTCTTCCTATGTCTTTCCACTACTGACCATTCTGGTCCTTGACCCTCATCCTCCCGCTCCATACCATCATAACTGACACCCATATTGTTTGCATTCCAGCGCAGCTGTTGCTTCACCAACTTTTTCTCCTTTTCCTTTTTGTCCGCACTGCTCTCCGCCATTTCCCATTCCCCGAACTATGGATCAACTCTACAGGCTTCACCAATCATGGAACCTGTGATTACTATTATTTGACCATGCTGGTCATTTATGAACATTTGAACATCTTGGCCATGTTCTGTTATCTCTACCCGGCACAGCCAGAAGAGGACTGGCCACCCCTCATAGCCTGGTTCCTCTCTAGGTTTCTTCCTAGGTTTTGGCCTTTCTTGGGAGTTTTTCCTAGCCACTGTGCTTCTACACCTGCATTGCTTGCTGTTTTGGGGTTTTAGGCTGGGTTTCTGTACAGCACTTTGATATATCAGCTGATGTAAGAAGGGCTATATAAATACATTTGATTTGATTTGAGCCTCATGCGACCAACGTACACAACTCCCTCGTACACCGTCAACCGTCAGCCGTCCTTTCACAATACTTGTGAACCGTGTTTTTGTTATGTTCTAAATCTACAGCTAGAGGGCGCTCAAACCTTAACATTAGAGTGAACTATCAACATACAGCCTACAGTCAACTTGAGCTTCATCAAATTGTATCTTCTATATTGCTTGTAGTGAATATATAATGTGGATTGAATCAAAAGTATTTTGACATTTCATTACAATAATTCAAAGTCATATTCTTATCATATTTGATAACACTCATTGCTATATCTGCAATGTATGCATTGAGTTCTTTTACCAAAAAAATAGTAACATTCATCACAATATATTACACTTAGTCAGAAGGGTTTCACTGCTATTATTGTCCCCGGAAAATAATAATAATATGCATTTTGAACCCGAGAGCCTTATTACTCACAAGACCTGCTAAGATGTTTGCTGAGTGTCAATTTCTGAATTAGAAATTCCACACAATTCGGTACCAGTTTATTGATGTATCCTCCACTGACTTTATTAAATTATTCATAAATCAACCCCTCAAAAAAAACACTGTTTGCTCTGCCTAAATCTGTTTGATATCAAAACAGGGAACCAGACAGACAGCCATCGCTGCTATAATCTTAGTTAATCATCTAATTTAATGCACTTAGTGTCGTGTTGTTTAATATTCTAATTAAATGTCTGCGCCCAAAAAAAACAGTAGCCCCTTGTCCCACTTGTCATTGGTGGTGGCCAGGGTTTGTCAAAATGATGTGATTGGTCAGATTGTAATTCCCTCCAATCAGAATTCTTTGGGACCTAATGTGACAATTGAGTTGTGGATCTGGCAGACAGGACCAAACTTGTGGAGTTTCTCTCTAAATACTTAACATAGCAATGAGTTAAACATCCCCAGGAGGCTTAGTAGAGGTTCCCTTTGAACAAACACCTCAGGGAGACTAAACTGGGACTGAACCAGCACCTAGAGGTCTTAACAACCAGTGCTGGGACTGCTACACCAACTAATCCCCCATTTGCACAGCATCACTTTTTAATAAGATAGAAGAACCGGTGATACTATGGAAAATACAATCATGATGCTCCTATTATAATCATTTCTAATAATGTTGTCATGTCTTTTAGTTCTTGTCGTTTTAATTGTTTCATCCTGTGTTCAAAATGGCACCCTATTCCCTATATATATCACTACTTTTGACCAGAGCCCTATGGGGACCTGGTCAAAAGTACTGCACTATAAAGGGAATAGGGTGCCATTTGGGATGCAGCCAAGGTCTTATCAACCAGGACTGTTTTGGTTTATCAAATAGTACAATTAGTCATTTCTCCTGCTACTGCGGAGGAGAGAAAAAAGAATGGGAAGAAAAAAGAAAGAGAGAAGGGAATATGTTTAAGAGTGAATCTTTATCTGAGCTTAATTTCCCATGCTCTAGCAGAGTGGAGGATTTCTCCCCCCGTACAGATCTCTTTGTCAGATCCTACCTACCCAGGATAGACCCAGGGGCGCTCAGAGAACATACACATCACCTAGATTTGCCTTCCAGCTCTCTTCACTTCTCTCCAGTGATTGCTCCCTCTTTCTCTCCCTCTACCTCTCTCTCTCTCTCTCTCTCTCTCTCTCTCTCTCTCTCTCTCGCTTTCACTTTCACTCGCTCTCACTTTCTCATTCTCTCTCGCCCTCTCTCTCTCTCTCCTTCGCTCTCTCTCCCTCTCTCCCCGCTGGCTTCTTTGTGTAGAACGAGACGAGCAAGCATTTTGGAAATCAAATCTCAGTTTGTCGGAGTAAAACTGGAGCAGACTTCAATTTGAATATATTTACTGCAACATAATTGTTCTAAGCACATATACACACACACAACCCCCTTCCTCCCCTAGCTACCTAGCTTTCTCTCCAACGACAATGCAAACCAGGCATCACAGTTGGTAAATGAAACACTGTATGAATTTCTGTAGTGTCTCCTGCAATGCACCTCCTCCATATCAGACCAATATGTGAATAACTGCAGAATGGAAAAAACAATTACCTTAGTAGCTTGTCTATGATTAGACAAGCTACTAACCTCAATACAATTTCACCCTCACTGTTGCTTTTATCTGGAATTGCAGTGACCTTCCAGCCTGTTAATAATCATGTTAATTATGATCCTTACTGTCACACTTTGATGACATGCAAATCATGACATGCTCTTTCTCTGATGACCTTGTCACGTTAGCTACAAGAGAGGACTAGGTAGGACTAGAGAGGACATGAAAATAACCTCTCCCTCAACTTCAACCAAATGAAGGAGCTGATCGTGGACTTCAAGAGACAGCAGAGGGAGCACGCCCCCATCCACATCGACGGGGCCGCAGTAGAGAAGGTGAAAAGCCATCAGACTGTTAAATAGTCACAACTAGCCGAGTACCCTGCCCTGAACTTTAGTCACTGTCACTAGCCGGCTACTATCCGGTTACTCTACCTTAGAGGCTACTGCCCTATTTACATAGTTATGGACACTGGTCACTTAAATAATGTTTACATACTGTTTTACCCACTTCAAATGTACCTGTATATACTGTATTCTTGTCAAGGCGTGTCCTATTGAACTATTCCTGTACATATACTATTCTTCAGATATACTACCAATTCTATCCATATACTGTCCATATTGTCTATATATCCTCATATATATATATAGAATTAAATTATTTAACTTTTTAGATTTGTGTGTATTGTAGGATATTACTGCACCGTTGGAGCTAGGAACACAATCATTTCATTACACCCACAATACCATCTGCTAAATATGTGTATGCAACCAATAAGATTGGATTTGACTGGAGAGGGTGGACATGGGAGAAGGTGATGGCAGGACACATGAGGTGAGTGGTGGGATAGGCAGGGGGGATGTTGGAGGCTTGGGTGGAAAGGTGTGGAATGTGTGTGTATATCAATGTGTGTATTTGTGTGGGTGTGTGCCTGCTTACGTGTGTGTGTGTGTGTGTGTGTGTGTGTGTGTGTGTGTGTGTGTGTGTGTGTGTGTGTGTGTGTGTGTGTGTGTGTGTGTGTGTGTGTGTGTGTGTGTGTGTGTGTGTGTGTGTGTGTGTGTGTGTGTGTGTAAGTGCATGTTTCTGTATGTGGATAGGGATGAGGTAAAGGGGTGTATAGAAGGTTGTGAGGAGTCCCCCAGCTCTCCTGTGATGACCAGTGTCCATCAGCGTGGTCTCATGGGTGCCACGGAAACAGCAGCGCTGGCAGAAATAAAAAACACACCCTGGGAAAGTGCTTTTTTTCCCACCAGACACAGAGTGATGGATCAGCCTGGCCACAGCACACAATGCATTTGTGAAGGGAGGAGGGGAGGGGGGGGCGGACAAGGTCTGGCAGAAAAACACTACCACTTTACTCCTAGTTGGCTGTAAAATATTAAACAGCTCAATATTTATTTCGTTATTCCAGACTCTGGATTCAGAGATCAACAATGGGCACACACAACACAACAAAAGAATTGACACAACACTACAAAAAATGACAAACTGAAAATCTTATAAACCATATTATTTAATAACACAGACACAGAGAGACAAATTAATATTCAAATATGAATCTCTTTTATAATATCTACATACAACATTCTATTGATCTAATATTGTTCATCTAATCTGATAGACTATTACTACTATTAATTCCATCGAATGACCACAGATGACATTGGGGTCTCATCTGTGTAGTTGTCCAGTGTGTGTGTGTTTGTGTGCGTGTGTGTGTGCATGTCTGCATGTGTGTGTCTCCTTACTCTCCCTCTGCTCTGAGCAAGGAGAATGGGCAGCCTGGGTTCACACTGATTGATGGAAGCGTTATTTTTTTGAGGTGTCCAGAGAGAAATAAAGAGAGAGAGACCTGCTTGTAGCAGACTAAATCAGCCGAGAGGGAGAAAAATAACCACTGCTTCCTCCAATAATTGTCCCCTGTTTCTTTTGAAGGAGAGAAATCATCTCATTCAACCAACAGCTTATTTAGGGATTTCTCCGCTTTCCATCTAGGGTTGTTTTAATGAATACGTGCCTTTCTTAAATTAGCCCTCTGAGGAGCTATAACGCAGATTCTTGTATTTATGGAAGTAATGGATTGGAAAAAGTTCTAAACTGAAATAATTACGCAGTCCAACACTTTGCTTTGAGTATAAACTGCATTGGAAACCCAATGAAATATAAATGTGTGTAGGGTGCATAGATATTTAAATATTAACCACTCTGTGTTAGTCTAAAACCCCCAGTAAAGCTGCTAGTCAACTGCAATAATTGCTTTGCTGCAAAACTTTGCACTGATTTGATTGATTTGTAGTTTGCAGTGTACACAGAAGTTTTAGCCAGAACAATTTAGATATTTTTCAAAGTACTAAACTATGCAAATGAACGATGCCCAGGTCAGTTTGATGTAATATTGCAGCAGGTACTGTATGTGAATCTAAAAGAACAACCCAGGTTGTTGATGTAACGGGAAATGTACACCAGTCCAGGCCATAAAGGGGAGAGGAAACCCCTTGGGGACTGATCCTGTATCAGGAGATTGCATATTTCTACGCTAAAGAAGCTATTCAAACCCACTAAAGCCTGAATTAATTAAGACACTGTGGGCTCTATTTCCGTCTAGTGCTAAGGAGGCGCAGGCATAAGTGTCAAACGCATGTTAGTTTGCAAGTTCGTCGTGTAAAAACGGTCACACTGGCATTCTCCAGCCCTAACACAAGGTTTGTCAATTTACCCATAGCAGCGGGAAGTAGGGGTGCTGATGATTCTGCAGCACCCCCTGGCAAAACATTTGTATGATTTTTTTTTCCTTCTTCACAAAAGCAGTACCCTGGGCCTTTACTAGTATTCGCGGACCGATATAGATGTCTGTAACGAGGGGCTTTTTTTTTTTTTTAGCATCTCAACTTTGGCAATAAAGGTAGTTAGATACTGTTCTTAATTATCTTGCAGGAGTCAATAGTTGGAATTGTAAGAGTTGTTGCCCTGTCCCTTTCTCTGCCATAGTCATTCTTATGGAATCCAGAAAGAACCAAACCCTGTCTTCAAACATTTACATCAAAAGGTGCAACGTTATGGACAAAGACACAAAACATCCACATCAAATAAAAATAAAATATTGATCAAATAACACGGTTAACAACCCCTTTTTGTGTGCAAAGTATTTCAAGTAGCGGACCAATATAGACGTCTTCAGAGTGAGCAATTTTCTTCCTGCAAATTGCAGCACCCCAACCCCCAAACTACTTCCCGTGGCTATGGAGGAGGCTAGATCACGTGGGACCTTTCTAGCAAATGAGAGGGCAGATACACGCATGAACAAGTGGCAATAGAGATAGATAAAGGACTCATCTTTGTATCTGTCCCATTATATCGTCTGTGACAACATGGGCAGCGCCATTGAGGCTATCTCCATTTTAAAGTAGTACATTTTCTTATTCTTCATTGGATGATTGCCCCCAACTCATAGGAATCCCACCCAGTTGACTACTTTAAAATGGCGGAGGCGTCAATGGCAATGTCCATGTTAAAACGGGTTAAATCCATGATGAGTCCTCTGTCTATCTTCATGACAACAGGCACAACTTCGATATAAAGTTGTTGTTTTTTAAAGTTGCTAAAACGCCACATGCGTCCACTCATATCAGTGTATTTGTAACTTCCTAACCATTACGGAACTTCCATTCGAACAAATAAGCCTCACGTTGCAAATTAGTAATACAATTTTTGTTGTTGACCGAATTCGACACTCATTGACCTCCATACAAAAATTATTATTTTCGTGGATAGATTTTGGGTGGAGTAAAACCTTTCGCTTCGCCTCTTCCTCTCTGCTATAGCCTATGTTTAACAATGTATTTCCATATTGAAGCAATGCAATTAGAAGACTGTGGACTGCAAACATGTTTTGGAACATATTTAGCAAATATGGAGCGGGATATTGAATGAACTAGGCTATAACGGGCTAACATTTGAATTGGAGTTGATGACAACGCAATACATATAAGTACTGTAAATACACAACTTGAAGCAACCACATATTTAGCCATGGAGCACGTTCTGATTGGCCAGTGATGGGACAAGTCACACCCACAACTTATATATTCATCAAAACCCTGCCATTTCCCGCCACCACCAGCTACTGCACCCGTCATTTTGGTTGCAGCAAAAATATTTCTGACACACCCCTGAACCTATACTGTACCTCTAATGCCAACTCTAAGATTTACTATTGCGTAAGGTTTGTTAAAATAGAGCCCTGTATTTTTTTCCAAGGCTTAATTTAGCTTTCAAAAAGTTTATTGGTTGTGTACGCATTTTCGAAAATGTTGTAGCGGGTGCAGTGAAATGTTTGTGTTACTAGCTCCTGACAATGCAGTAAAAATGTCAAACAAGTACACAAATAATAATGAAAAAACTAGAAATCACGAATGTGAGAACAAATCCAGTTAAACAACCCAAATAACACTGCACTCCTAGAAAGATAAGATCTAAGAAGAACCATATACTGTTCTTCAGTTTGTACCCATTGGGAAACCCTCTTTGGTGCTTAGAACTCTTTGCAGTGCTCTACCTAGAACCCTCTATGGAGGGTTCTTAATAGAACCCCCTGCAAATACTTCTACCTAGAATTCCTCTATGTAGACCCTCTATGAAGGATTCTACTGAGAACCCTTTTGTCTTTGGGGGGTTCCACCAGCCGTATTAGCCTTTAAAATTACATTATTTATCCCAATACATGACATATACCATAAGGCCTTTCTTTGAGGGCCTAGTTATACCCTAACACAGTGGTGTTAGGAATCTACTGGTTTACAGGCCACATCAGGCCTTCAACTCACATTATTCTGGCTTGAAAAGTGATGTTTAATTCCTATTGGAATCCAGACAGAGTTAAGATATCCAACAAGTGGAACTTTTTTTTAATCACCCGCAACCTGCATTCAGAATGACTGCCAGGGTAGGGAAAATGTAATATTGAGACGACCTCAATCATCTTAACTGGAACAACCATCTCAGTAATGGGTGCAATAAGTCAGACTATTAACAGATTGGATTAGTTTATCCGTGTGTAGCATAAAATAATCAACCAATTAATGTACATGCAAAAACACAGATATTAAAACAATTTAGAAAATCACCCTGCAATAAAGCATGTTGGGAAATATGATATATGGCTGTTTGAGAAGGTTTGAATCCTAAGCAACCTGCATACCCATTGTTTGCATACCCAAGTACAATACCAACATACAGTAGCTACTGTAGTAGCGTAAGGTCAAAGGTGTGTGCTGGACAACCTTGGTAGAGCATTGGTGGAGTAGGCTTTGTGGAGTAGGCTTGGTGGAGTAGGCTTGGTGGAGTAGGCTTTGTGGAGTAGGCTTGGTGGAGTAGGCTTGGTGGAGTAGGCTTGGTGGAGTAGGCTTTGTGGAGTAGGCTTTGTGGAGTAGGCTTTGTGGAGTAGGCTTGGTGGAGTAGGCTTTGTGGAGTAGGCTTGGTGGAGTAGGCTTTGTGGAGTAGGCTTTGTGGAGTAGGCTTTGTGGAGTAGGCTTTGTGGAGTAGGCTTTGTGGAGTAGGCTTGGTGGAGTAGGCTTTGTGGAGTAGGCTTGGTGGAGTAGGCTTGGTGGAGTAGGCTTTGTGGAGTAGGCTTGGTGGAGTAGGCTTGGTGGAGTAGGCTTTGTGGAGTAGGCTTTGTGGAGTAGGCTTTGTGGAGTAGGCTTTGTGGAGTAGGCTTTGTGGAGTAGGCTTTGTGGAGCTCATGAGACTTTCCTTTGTTTTTTCGGGCTTCAGACCAATCCCTTCTTCTCACTTAAAATGTTGTTCTTTGTTTTTAAATTCCATGTTTTTTTTTACACAAAATCATATAACAATTCCACAAAGGTGTCTTTCAAAATTGTAATTGGAGCTTCAAATGATGTTTAAAAAAAATCTGTGTTTTGCCTCACATGGTAGTTGGGCCTAGTGGTTAGAGCGTTGGACAGGTAACCGAAAGGTTGCAAGATCGAATCACCGAGCTGACAAGGTGAAAATCTTGTGTTCTGCCCCTGAACAAGGCAGTTAACCCACTGTTCCTAGGCTGTCATTGAAAATAAGAATTTGTTCTTAACTGACTTGCCTAGTTAAATAAATGTTAAAAAACGATTTCTTCTTCAGAATCCAGTATATACAGTATATAAATATATGGTGTGTATAAACAGTGAAACTAAAATGTAATGTACAGTAGTAGATATATTAAAATTAGCTATATGTAGAATACAGTATATGAATACACAGTGTATTACACAGTGTAAACAGTATAAAAGACACGGTCCACTGTGTAAAGGGATAGGTCATGTAAATTACAGAATCACATATTAGTTTCCCTGCCCTGTAAACAGTCCATAGACCAAGGCATAACAGCAATCTATGCCCTGGTCTAGTTTCCCTGGCACTGCTTCCACATGCCAGCTCTTTGTGTGTGTGTGTTTTGTGTGGTGTGTGGGTGTGTGCATGCATGAGCGTGTGTATTTGTGTGCACCTGCGTGTGTGTTTAGCCTCATCTGTAAAAATGGCCTTTTAGTTTCTAAGCATGCTTTTACTGCACCTGAAGAGTTATTTTTGTTGATGAAAAAGAAATGCAGCCTTGGTAGGAACCCCCGGCTATTCATGAGGTTGTTTAATACCTTTCCCCTCAGTAAAGTATACTAGTGATGAAGAGAGAGTGGGGGTGGGAGAAAGAGACACAGAGCTATGGAGAGAGTGAGAGAGAGAGAGGGAGAGAGAGTCAGAGTGAGAGAAGTGAATAGAATATAAAGGGAAGAAGAGAGCCAGCGAGAGAGCGATAGTATGGTGGATGGTGGTTAATCCCATCCATTCTGCAGTAGAGAAGGAGTGTTTGTTCAATGTTTAAGAACATTGACAATCCTGGACTGGTTTCATCAATGCATCACTTGATTCACAGATACAGTACAGAGGCCTGACTTGTTAAACAAGTTGTATGTTAATAACTTGTATTAGAACTGATCAATCCAGTGTGGATGCAGACGCTTCCCGTCTCTTTGAAGTGAATGCATTGATCAGCCAGAATACAAAGGAATTAAGCAATTGGTCCAACAAAGTGTTGAGTGTTTGGAGCCATTGGTGAAGTTAAGCTGCTTTTCCATGTGACTACGGAAGTAAAAAAAAAAAAACACAAACACAAAGAACCAACACACAAAACAAACGATCAAGCAAATAAACCTACAAATCATCACCCAAATTTAGGGCAGAACACCCTTGAAGAATAGCACCATTAAGATGAAACAAATTGTTTTCAACCTAGTTTGTCTTGAAGTGACAGGGGGGGGCTACACGTGACTCTCTCTCTCTCTCTCTCTCTCTCTCTCTCTCTCTCTCTCTCTCTCTCTCTCTCTCTCTCTCTCTCTCTCTCTCTCTCTCTCTCTCTCTCTCTCTCTCTCTCTCTCTCTCTCTCTCTCTCTCTCTCTCTCTCTCTCTCTCTCTCTCTCTCTCTCTCTCTCTCTCTCTCTCTCTCTCTCTCTCTCTCTCTCTCTCTCTCTCTCTCTCTCTCTCTCTCTCTCTCTCTCTCTCTCTCTCTCTCTCTCTCTCTCTCTCTCTCTCTCTCTCTCTCTCTCTCTCTCTCGAGGCCAGACTTCCATTTAAGCAGGTCAAATATTGTTCTACTTCTTATTTAGGAGGATTCAATTAACATGAACTCGGTGTTAATTGATATGTTGCTTCTCCAGGGAGTCTGTGTGTAGATGCTGGGAGTGGGACACTGGGACACCCTGCAATTTACACACAGATTGATCTCAATTAGTAAGAGTGTTTGGCCTTGTGGAGTGGATTCATAAGAAGAACATGAAAGTTGTGCCACTGAAAATAACAGGGGAAGAGAGAAAAATAATTCAAAGTGAAGCTAATTGTTGGTGTTTTCAAACCTCGACATGTGAATAGCTGTTTGAGATGGTTACAGCTCTAGAAAGATTGTACAGTGGATGTATGTATCCCAGGTGGGATATTGTTGTTATCTTGCCCTTGTGCCAGATGTTTTCTCCTGAATTAGCCAGCTTTGCTTCTTCCCTGGATGGGGTGGGGGAGGGAACAATATTTCCTGATACAGAATTAGAGTGCAATCTGTGAGCAGATAAAAGATGGTGGTATCATAATGTTGACATAGATCAGTTTTGACCATCGATCACTATAAATCTAGTTGATGGATCACAGTTAGAGAAGAAAATAAATGTGCTGTTACACTGTAAATTGTATGTACCAAGGTGTTTGAAAGGCGGTCTGGAAAAGTCAGAATGTACAATGCCTTCAGAAAGTATTCAGACCTATTGACTTTTTCCACATTTTGTTGTGTTACAGTCTGAATTTTAAATGGGTTAAACGGGTTAAATTACACCGAATACACCATGATGTCAATGTGGAAATATGTTTTGAGAATTTTTTACAAATTAACGAAAAATGAAAAGCTGAAATGTCTTGAGTCAATAAGTATTCAACCCCTTTGTTAAATAAGTTCAGGAGTGTTTAACATGATATACTCTGGAGTTGCTTACCAAGACAACATTGAATATTCCTGAGTGGCTTAGTTACAGTTTTAACTTAAATCGGTTTGAAAATCTATGGCAAGACTTGAAAATTGCTGTCTAGCAATGATCAACAACCAACTTCACAGTTTGAAGAATTTAAAAAAGAATAATGTGCAAATATTGTACAATCCAGGTGTGCACAGCTCTTAGAGACTCAAGCAGAAAGATAGTAATCGCTGCCAAAGGTAATTCTAACATGTATTGGGGTTGAATACTTATCTTTTTAAAAATTGTCCCTTTATTTAACTAGGAAAGTCAGTTGCGAACAATTTCTTATTTTCAATAATGGCCTAGGAACAGTGGGTTAACTGCCTGTTCAGGGGCAGAAGGACAGATATTTACCTTGTCAGCTCAGGGATTTGATCTTGCAACCTTTCGTTTACTTGTCCAATGCTCTAACCACTAGGCTACCTGCCGCCCAACGATATATATACATTAGTGTTTTATTTTCATGTTTTACAAATGTTATAATTTTGCTTGTAGATCTTTGACAAACAATTGAAATGAAATCCACTTTAATCCCAATTTGTAACACAACACGTGGAAAAAGTCAAGGGATGTGAATACTTTTTGAAGGCAGAAAATAGTATAGAGTTTTTCCAGCCTCATGCTGAATGACATCATCGTCTCAGAGCTTCCAGTAATATTTGCCGCTGTGACTTTGGGGAGCATGGGCCCAATAGCAGTACCGTAGGTCACTGCTCTATTTGATCACTATTACATCATTTTATTTTTTAAAGGATGTGGACAGGAAATCACATTGGAGGTGAATGCTTCTAATTTACAAGATCCCCCCTAAGCACCTTAATCACCTAACTGGACGGCTTCTTTCTTCTCCGTTTTTTTAAATATGGGGTTGAATACTTATCTTTTTTTTAAATTGTACCTTTATTTAACTAGGCAAGTCAGTTAAGAACAAATTCTTATTTACAACGACAGCGCAGGAACTTGTTCAGGGGAAGAACAACAGATTTTTTACCTTGTCAGCTCAGGGATTCAATCTAGCAACCTTTCGGTTTTTGGCCCAACGCTCAAACCACTAGGCTACCTACTTGCACCGCCTCTAATGACACTGTGGAGGCCCGTGACAAAGAGTGCCTACAAATGGCACCCTATTCTCTATAGTGCACTACTTTTGACCAGAGTTCCTCTGGTCAACAGTAATGCACGATATACTGTAGGGAATAGGGTGCCATTTGGGATGCAAAAAAAGCACTGGGTAATTAAAGCAATAATGTGGCGGTGGATGTCGTTGATGTCATTGATAAAGATTGGTAGCTAGGCAGCTCTCGTGGTGTGTGTCAGGCTAAGCAGCCGAGTGGAGCAGCGGAGGAAGGGCTCTACCCGTCCCCTGAATCCCTCCACCCAACACCCTCCTTTCATCTTCACAACTCAGACATGAAAAATTCATCCAAGACCTTCAGAAATATTTTTCGGGAAATCTTAGCAGGGAGAACTCGTGGCACTGGAAAATGTATGTCCTCCGTTGACCTACAACAGCTGTGGACCCCTTAATTAATTTCATTGGTTGCATTATACAATACATTAATTAATTATTTTACATACAGAAGTAGATACAGCTCTCCCCTGTGGGACAATTGCTGTTAGTCTAGAGGCGTCCTTTATCATACAAATAATTTCTCACAAAAGACTACCATGGATTTTATACATTACTGGCATATTTTCAAGCTTTACATGCGATTATGAGTGTGACCATACACAGACTAGCATGTGTTTTTATACACCATACTGATGACTTTTTATTACGCTTTACATGTGAGTATGGGGCTGGATTATCTTCAGAGTGTGACCATGCCACTGGAGGCTGCTGAGGGGAGGACGGCTCATAATAATGTCAAGAATGGAATCAATGGAATGGTATCAACGACGTGGTTTCTATGTGTTTGATACCAATCCCATAACTCCATTCCAGACATTATTATGAGCCGTCCTCCCCTCAGCAGCCTCCACTGAACCATGCACACAGTCAATTATGTATTGTTATTATGTACTGTATAAGGGATTGCATGGCTAAGGCCGGGTGAAGGTTCATGGAGGCGTTGATAACGTTAGCTTCTTCTGCTCTGGGATCGTGATATCCTAGACTACACATAATGACATATACACACGCATAAGCATACACAAACACACATGCACACACACAGGATAAGAGATTGTTAAGTTCACATGGATACTGTCATCCTCATTATAGAACAACACGGAGATGACGTAAAACTCAACAAGCCCATAAGAGACGTTTAGCTCCTAGCGACTCCTGTGTGCAGAAGTATCCTTCCTTCCCCATTTCCGTACTGCTCACACACTACACCGCACCGCACAGAATAACAATCAACTCAACGGTTGGCTCTGACAGGCTATAGCATAGCGGTGTCTCTGTCTGAGATTCCAACATAACACATTCCCTCCCTAATCGCTATAAGAAACATGGGAAGACATACAAGACAGCTAGGCGAAAGCAAAGAAATGTGCATCTGTTCAGTGAGGGTAGAGAATTAGAACGTGGCTATGTCTTCTTCTGCTTACCTGTCGTTATCTGCTTCAGTTCTCTTAATGACAGCTCCTCTATTCTTGGTCACATCACATTTGTTTTATACCAGTCCTTTTGAACAGCTGAAAGATATTGAGCCCCCTTTGATCAGGCATATCCTTCAGAATTCCAAATTCAGAAATGAGCCCCCTCAAAGTACCTCTGCTAGGTCGTCTCCTCCTTTTCTGCAACTCTCTGGTTTGTTTACTATATACACACCAACCGAAGCCAGGAAGAAGGGGGAGAAATTAAACCGAAAGAAGAGAAGGAAAGACAAAAAAACATGACATACAGAAAGAGAAAATTAGAGACATGGGAGAAAGGAAAGAGCCTGCGTGGGTTGTGTAAATTTTCTTCATTAATTTTTATACATTTAACAAAGAGAGAGGAGTTGAAGGGAAAAAATAAAAGAGAAACATTGCCACAAGACGCAATGGCGGTGCGCCTGCCTGTCTGCTTTGCTTTACTCTTGTTCTCTTCATTTTCTTTGAAGGCGTCATGCATTTTCTAATGATGACCCTTGGCATGCTGAGACACCTGGGACTTCCCCCAGCCGCCACGGAGCCACGGAGGACAAGTAGGGAGGCTGATCAAAATTAGCCCATTCTCATTTCAAACAGAATTTGGCCTAGCCACTGATCACAGTGAAGCACATAGAGAGCCTGGGCCCCTCACGGTCCTGCAGAGCTGGAGTAGAGATACATGCACCAACTAGAGAGAGGAGAGATCTCCACCTGGTCGGTGGGAGTGGGAGGCCCTCCCCTGGAGATGGGGGCGTTGTGGCGGGGGAAGCAGGGGGAGTAGGTGGAAGACGACACAGTGACATGGCTGTGGGACGCCAGGGATCTGGATGTTCTTTGGCTGTTATTCCCTGTTAAATGATTTAAAACATCGGGGTATGATAGGTCCCTTTGATGTTTGCTAAGCATAAAGCCAGGGTATGAGAGAAAGACTGATAGAAAAAGAGAAAGAGAGGGAGGCATGGAGGGAGGAAGGAAGGAAAGGGTGAGGTGGTGAAGGGGGGAGGCAGGTTGTTAATAGGCAGTCATCTTTTTCAGAGCCACAAAGGAGGAGGGGTAAAGAATGGTTAAGGAGGGGTGAGGATTGTGGATGGAGGGTGGATGGAGGGTAGGAGAACCACTGTCTCAGTGCAGCCACTCCAACAAAGGAAATATAAAAGCTGTGAGGTTGAGGCCGGGGCCAAGGCTGACTGGGGCAGAGAGAGAGCGAAAGAGAGAGACTACTGACACAGAGAAGAGAAGAAGAGAAGTTGTGGTATTTCTAACCTGCAACTTTTGCCATTTTAAATCCTACTTTGACTTTCATTTTAGAAGGAGGTAGAAGGGGTGGTAGTAGTAGCAGAGAGAGAGAGAGAGAGAGAGAGAGAGAGAGAGATAGTGGAGAGCCTGACACCTCATGGGAAGCTCACTTTTCGCCTCCCTCTGCTACTACAGACTTTTTAGGGTAAGGTAAACTATTCACATATCCAGGCTGTAGGCAAAGAGTAGATACATCTTCAATTAGCCAATCAGTAACAGCATGACCCTCACAGATACACAGAAGTCCTCTCATTCCTCTGTTTCTATAACTCACAACTGAATACTGCTTGTCTGTTTTTTCATCATTGAGTCAATCTGAGAGTATGTTCAAACCCCCTTGCCTGTGTGTGTGTGTGTGTGTGTGTGTGTGTGTGTGTGTGTGTGTGTGTGTGTGTGTGTGTGTGTGTGTGTGTGTGTGTGTGTGTGTGTGCACCATATTCCTTTCCTGGTGCAGTGTTTGGGAGACAGATGGAAGCCAGTCTCAACAAAGGGAATAGCAAAGATCTGAAAGCGTTTTTAGCAACAATTAATATCTTTGATGGTTTAAGTTGTTCACATCAAGAGCAACACTGTTTCATTTTCAATTGATGACACAGAGTATAAAAACAGATCTGCCAATTGTCAGCAAACACAGAGCTTGGTAGACAAGAGGAAGAAGGCTGTGGGGAAAGCACTGTGGAAAAGGATTAAGAAAAGCAACCAGACAAAAATGTGTCTTAACCGCAATTGGGCTTCAATTGGGAAAGTCTGTTGATACAAACAACTTAAGCAACACAAAGATGAGCAAAAATCTATATAAGCCAATAAATATTATTTGTATAAAATATGTTTCCATTAAATGATGTGCACATTAAAAACAACAAAATCACATACACTACATGACCGAAAGTATGAGGACACCCGCTCGTCGATTATCTCATTCCAAAATCATGGTCATTGATATGAAATTGCTCCCCTCTTTGCTGCTAGAACAGCCTCCACTCTTCTGGGAAGGCTTTCCACTAGATGTTGGAACATTGCTGTGGGGACTTGCTTCCATTCAGCCACAAGAGCATTAGTGAGGTCGGGCATTTTAAATAGTGAGGTCAGTGTTCCAATTCATCCCAAAGGTGTTCGATGGGTTTGAGGTTAGGGCTCTGTGCAGGCCAGTCAAGTTATTCCACACAATCTCGACAAATAATATCTGTAAGGACGTCGCTTTGTGCACGGGGGCATTGTCATGCTGAAACAGGAAAGGGCCTTCCCTAAACTATTGCCACAAAGTTGGAAGAACAGAATCGTCTAGAATGTAATTGTATGCTGTAGTGTTAAGATTTCTCTTCACTAGAAGTAAGGGGCCTAGGCCGAACCATGAAAAACATCCCCAGACCATTATTCCTCCTCCACCAAACTTCACAATTGGCACTATGCATTCGGTTAGGTAGCGTTCTCTTGGCATCCGCTAAACCCAGATTAGTCCGTCGGACTGCCAGATGGTGAAGCATGATTCATCACTCCAGATAACGTGTTTCCACTGCTCCAGAGTCCAATGGTAATGAGCTTTACACCACTCCAGCCGGCGGTCCCGTTCTGTGAGCTTGTGTGGCCTACCACTTCGTGGCTGTGTCGTTGTTGCTCCTAGACATTTCCACTTCACAATAACAGCACTTGGAGTTGGCCGGGACATCTCTAGCAAGGCAGAAATGTCTAACTGACTTGTTAGAAAGGTGGCATCTTATGATGGTCCCACATTGAAAGTCACTGAGCTCTTCAGTAAGGCCATTCTACTGCCAATGTTTGTCTATGGGGATGCATGGCCGTGTGCTCGATTTTATACACCTGTCAGCAACGGATGTGGCTGAAACAGCCAAATCCACTAACTTGAAGGGGTGTCCACATACTTCGGTATGTATATTTTGTATCCGTGGGTTCTGCAAATTCCCATGAAGAAATGATAATGTTGTCTATGTCTGTGTTGACATAGGGAAGCTTCCACCCCTCTCTTCTGATGTCCTGTTGAGATGTATTAATCTGTTAATTAAGCAATCTAAAGCACACTGAAGTGTTGTCAAGCCTGTAAAAAAAAGGCAGAGATACACATTGGAGTGATTATTACACCAGTTAGGGCTGGGTGGCCATGTTGTTTTATTGGGCCTAATCTTCTTCGGGGAGTTGCTTGCCAAAGAATTTATAATCTGCATAACATTAGAGGACCAAAGTGGTTTGCATCCCAAATGACACCCTATTCCATATATAGTGCACTAATTTTGACCAGAGCCCAATGGGCCATGGTGAAAAGTAGTGAACTATATAGGGAATAGGGTGCCATTTAGGATACACATTCAGACTGGCTAACGAGCGGTTCCTCTGACCTATTTCCTGCTCTCCCTCCATTTTGGGCATGTTCATTAGGAAGCTAATCACAGGAGAGGCTTCTACTATTTTTCCCGTCCGTGAGCTGGATTAGTGGCGTCAGGGAGGTTTTCTGACACTGCTCTGCGCCAGGGATCACTCCTCTTCAAGACATCACTTTCCTCCAGAAACCTTGAGTCTGTCTGCCTGCCGCAGTCTGACAACCCCCCCCCCCCCCCCCAGCCTCCCTCTGTGTCTCTCTCCATGGGAAGAGAAATTAATTCAAACAACTAGTGTTTTAATTGAAGACACCATCAGCCACGGAAATATCAGTAACATCAGTAGGATTGGAAACATCCTTACATCCATGCATTTTCAAACCCAGAATGTGTGACCGTTTCTTTTCTCTTCAGTTATATATCTGTTTAATTAGGTTGGGTTTTCAAAAGGAGTTTGACATTACTTTCCGCGGGAATAATTTGAACTTTAAAGGCGACCATTGAAATAAAGTGTTTTCACAGCAAAGGGGCTTTGGAGAGATAATGCAAGATTTTTCATATAATATATACCTGGTCTAATTTACACTTCCTTTGTGGAATCATATTCACAAAATCACATTCCAGTGTGCTAGGGGTTGACGACCCTGTGCTCTGGAGATTTGCAGCTGCATGCGGTATGTTTACATTTGTCTAAAAGCAGTGTAAATTGAATTCTCCTGTATGTTCCCGACAGTGACTGCTGGTGTAAAGTGGCGTGTACAGAGTTGTACACTACACAGCCCTCCTCTGGGACACAAACCCTCCCTGTTGTTCCATCAAGCCTCCAAATGGAAGGAGGGAGAGATGGAAGAGAGGAAAAAATAAATCAATAAATCACATGCCATCCATCCAGTAACCAGGAAAACACTGTACAGACCCAAATTAATTTGACAACAGGGATGAAAAATGGGAGAAAGCACCTCTGGATGTCTGTTTGTGTGTCTTTGTTCTTCACATGGCAGAGGAACAACGACCAAAAAGGGAGTAATTGAATGCAAAGTGCTCGCTTTCTACTCCGTCTTCTCTACTCCAGCCCACACCCTCGAGCCCTCGACCGCATCAGATCAGAAGGTGACATATCCAAAACTGTCACAAAATCACAAGAAAGGCAGTAATGGCTGCCAGAGACGTGGCAGCAGGCAGCAGTTCAGGGTGTTTCTAGTCTAGTGGGCTCTTTTTCTATCGCTCCCATGCCTATTCGGGTTGTAGGAGAATCTGAGAGAAAGCTAGCTCCGCTCTGCTCTGCTCTGCTCTTAGGCCTGCCGAATGAATGTGAAAGCGGCTAGATTTGATGTTGATGGCTTAGTGACAGTCGGGATGAAGGATGGTGGTTAGAGTTGAACACGAGACTCAGGGCTGATCAATGGGTCCTTTCAGACAGACAGGCCTGTGCAGCCAACTCGCCAAGTTATAGGATGATGCATCCATGCTCTTCAAAAAGACCCCCCCCCCCCCCCCCCAACTCTCCTTTCTCACCCCTCTCCACTTCTCCTCCCCCACGACTCCCCCCATCTCTCACTGTGACCATCCCTTTCTCTTTTTCTCTTTCTTCCACCTCCAAAAGCATTAGATGACAAATCCATACCCCCAGTAAAGAGAGATATCGGCCTGCCGTCTAGTTCGTCTCCTACAGCACTGCACCAGCCAGCTGCATTTTCTGATGGACGTGCTGCTGAGCTAACATCAGGATCAAAGACCGTCAAAACAATAAGGAGATAACAGTGGTACAGAAGACTGCCCATCCACAGGAATATTCCTCCACCAGGGACGTTATGTCCATTTGAAGACAGGGATTTGTTTCTCTCTAACTTCTGGTAATTACTTTGATAAACTGACATTTTTGTCATCTGACATTTTTGCCATCTGACATTTTTGTCATATCAAATACCTTGTCGCTCCTCGTGAAACGGAACGGGAACTTTGAACGGTAGTTAGGCTAGTTTTCCATCATCAAGGTCATGTTCTTCTGTCAAGAGAGATGAGATTCTCCTTAAAGGTCCTTAAGATGGCCTCCTGTATCTGGTCAAAAGGCCCTTCATCAAAGAGTTGTAGTAAAGGCCAGGGATGAGTGTTGGTGAGACCAAAGCCTTCAAGCAAGGCTGCTGTACCATGATGGCAGTTCCCCGGGGGTCCCGGAGGTATCACGACGCATGGTCGCAGAAGAAGACACACGTTATGGATCAAATGCCAGCGGCCGTGTGAAATCAAAGGGAAAGGCGTGCGGCGAGGCAGGCGGCTTCTCCCACTTAAAGTTCAGCTGCAGAGGAAGAGGAGGTTTTATTATGGACATAATAGAGGCAGCCTAGGTCAGAAAGCAATCACAGCTCTGACACCTAGCAGACAGCTAGCCCAGCAGGTAGCGGCCAGCGTCGCCCATCAGTGGTTGGTAGCACTTTGGAGAGATGCTCTTCTCCAGTGGAGAGAAAGGCCAAAAGGACAGTGGCAGGCCACTGTTCCATCGATGACAGTGTAAAAGACCCATAGAGTGTTTTCTCAAAGCAGAAAAATAGGGCCTGTCGATGTGTAACACTCTAGGCCTCCATGTCAGTCTATAACTGACAAATATATCAGGGGGGAAAGTTCATACACGGACGTGCATCCAGGGTTTGATAGGAAAGCTGCATACGTACGTCACTGGATCTATAAGTAACTGTGGATATGTTGACTTGACAAAACTCGGCCACTTTCAAAGCTACCGTATATGACCTGATATAGCCTCCTCTCACAGGAGAGACACTCAGGCCACATGGAACATATGGCAGTTATTACGGTCACATACAGCACAGAGACAGACCATGGCATTAGAGAAAAGCTAGACAGAGCCAATGCAGGTTTCAGCCATTACGCTGCTGCCATCCCTGTAGAGGAAACCTGTATTTAACCAGGGCTAATGAAGTGCAGGACTGAGACTAATGGTCCCTCTGCCCTCTGACCTCTCCCGGGGATGGGAACTAGGACCTGGCAGGGCTCTCGCAGGGTAACATACTGTAGAGGCTGGACTTCAACAGTGCTTAACATGGATCCTCAGAACAACCATTAACCCTGACCTATAGCATGACCATGGACAGATCTCCCCTCAGGCTTACATCTGGTCAGGACTGGACCAGTACCAAGTCTCAGTCGGCAGCCAGACATATAGGCAGCAGGCTGCTCTGAAACACTGCTGGATAGCATACAGGCAAACTGGTAGCCGGGCATGGGTTTGAGAGGAGTAGTCTAGCTAATTGTCTGGCATGGGTCTGTGGCTAGTGGTTTCTTTGAGTGTGCAAAACTGACCAAATCTCCATCAATCCTGTGGTTTTACTGGATGGGATTACGACAAAATAAATCAAATTTCTGCAGGAGCTCCATAGTCTTCTCCATCTATTCTAAACTATACGGAGCAGGAAGAATTGTGAGACGGACTGTAATGGATGCAGGTTGGTGTACATTTAGTCCACTTTTAGAGAACTGATTTGGAAAAGAACTCGATATCCTTCTGCTCACATTGCAAGAGGTCTCACTGAGGAATGCCATTGCATTCACATTGCTCTTTTGGGACACAAAGTCTAAGCATATCAAGAACATATACTCATAGTCAGAGCATGTCATTACATATCGAACAATTATACAACGGGTAGGTCTAATCCTGAATGCTGATTGGTTAAGACCGCTTTCCAGCCGGTGTCTATTCCACAAGCTACCACTGGCAAAATCTATGACGTTAAAATGCCTATTTACTCTATTCAATCTGACTGCACAATCCACTGTCTCATCAGCCCAACCACGCAATTTATAAACATGATCTCCACTATAAAAAACATTTAGTCATTATCTCACATTTCTTTTAGACTAACATTTAGTTTTCAACATCGGAGATCTGTATAAACCTTGCTGTCTGTCTCTCTGACATTTGCAACATTGTTTCAATATTCAAATTACATTTCCAGCCGTCCCATTGTAATGCACGTTTCTCAGCATGCTGGATTGTTAATGGACAGCATGCTGGTGGCGGTGGCTTTGTTAGCCAGGCTGCTCTCTCAGCTCTATCTCGCTATGGGAAGGGTAGATTTACTGTTTGCTGCTGTCCATGCTACATTCTCCATAACAGCACACCTTGGCAATAATCAGGGGTTTGTGAGTAGTTGTGATATTGGTAGAGAGGATGCGCGGTGTGGACAACAGTACGCAGCTTAATTAACTCAGGAACCACACCTGTGTGGAAGCACCTGCTTTCAATATACTATGTCTCCCTCGTTTAATCAAGTGTTCCCTTTATTTTGGCAGTTACCGGTATGTGTTTGGTTGTAACAGAGATAGAGCAATAGTGATGTATAGAAAAACTACATATGTGGCGCTTTACAGCATTGTATACAGTACTTTTCAGGAAGATGTATTGTTTTGGTGTTCCTCAAACAAGTCTTTTGCTTCTGTTTCTCTATGTTGGTTCTTGTCTTGACCTTTGGTGAGCACTGAGCAACACCTCTCCAATCATAGCCAGTCCAGTTCTGTAGCCTCTCTGTGCTCGGAGGGGTCATAAAATATTCAGGCTCCATGTTTCCCTCAGACCAGGCTGGTGGCGGTGGCTTTGTTAGCCAGGCTGCTCTCTCACCTCTATCTCGCTATGGGAAGGGTAGCTTTACTGTTTGCTGCTGTCCATGCTACATTCTCCATAACAGCACACCTTGGCAATAATCAGGGGTTTGTGAGTAGTTGTGGTATTGGTAGAGAGGATGCGCGGTGTGGACAACAGTACGCAGCTAGATTGCTCGCTGTGGTGAGACACAGCTAGTCTATCTGCATACTGCTGTCCATGCTAGGAGTCCTCAGTGCTTCTTTTAACTACGAACCACCGATTACTGACAAACTGCGGTGTGGTGTTCACTCCCAACACACCCACACCACCATACACACTAACCTTTGTTCGCTACAGAAAGCCAGCTAGCTGCATACTGCTGTCCACATCAAGCTTCCTCAGACCTCTCCTTAGCACCACAAACCATTGACTATTGCTAAGCTGTGCCATGGTGTCAGTCCACTCCAAACTCACCCACACCACCATTCACACCAACCTTCATTTTCTGGTTATCACCACACCGAATGCTTCCACTTTATTGGATAACTACCACTTTTCCTATCTTTTCTTTCATTCTGTTTCCCATGATCTGTTTGCCTGATGGATAGTTAGTTGTCTGTTGTTTGTGTTGTTTTACCCATCATACCAGACCTGAGAGGTGGGATATTGTTGCTCTCTATGTGGGCATTGTCAATTTATAACCAATGGCAAGATCCTGAATTATACACTAAGCTGCTCGGGCAGAAGAAACAGGCCAGGCTTGTTTTATTCACAACCTTGTGAATTCAAACAGCTTGCTGTGGCTGGGGAATTGAAGCAGAAAGCTATCATACAGGGTCCAAGGCATAGCAAGAGAACAGGTAAGGATAAAGTATGTATAAAAGCACAGGTAAGCTTTAGCCTCGGGCGTAGCTACAATGTTCTAGCTACCAAAAGCCACAATAAATTCTAGGTTTTACTATTGTGTTTATTTTTTTATTTTTTTCCTCTATTGAAAAATAATGACAGCTTTCACTGGACCAAGTTGTTCAGAGAGGATATCCTGGCCTAACTCTCAGTGCTCTTACTGTAGACCTCTCATACGTGTTACTAACAACCTACAGTACCCAGCAAAACAAACCTGGCTTGTTGCCACATGGAAATACAATTCTCCTAATTTGATATCCAAGATAAGGATTTGTACATAATGGACAATGGATAAGTGTGACCCAGCGGCTACAACATAACCTGCTCTTCGTCAAAGGTGACATGATATTAACACACACATAGGCTTTGTCCCAGGTTAAAACCGATTCCCTATTAAGTGCACTACTTTTGACCATGGACAATAAGGCTCCGGTTGAAAGTAGTACACTATAGGGAATATGGGAACATTCGGGACACAGACAGTAACATCACATCATTCACATTCATAACATGACGGCTTCCAACAGCTCATCCAGGATATCTAATCCCATCATTATTTTTCCTAGCGTCTCCTCGTTCCTGGAATCCCCTAACGCAGTCCCATGACTAATGCCCGTAACAGGGAGAGGAGGAGGAGGTGATGGTGGAAGAGGAGGAAGAGGAGGAGGAGGATATATAGGAGGTGAGTGTGTGTATGTGTCTGGCTGCCAGTGGTGGTGCAGTGTCTTATCAACCCAGTGCCACTCTCATGTCTCCTCCATCCTGACATGCAGCTAATCCAGGCTGATGAGGAGCTGCGCTCAGTCGGTTAGCAGGGACCTCGCTAGGCAGGAGGCGGCAGCCCAGACCCAAATCCTTCCCCCCTATTCACCATCCCTCCCTCCACACACTCCCAAATCCTCCCCTCATATGTACCCATCCCTCCCAAAACACCTCCATAAGTATTACATTAACCCCAGTCATACCTGTCTGAGGAGCTGTGTGTGTGCAAAGCTAAGTGTGTGTGTGTGTGTGTGTAGCCTTCCTTATGCATTATTTGTGTCGTCTTCCGTCCTCATCAGCATGGATGGGGATACTGCTGGTAAACAAAGCCTGCGCTGCCTGTCAAAGTGTTGGGTGGCTGGGTGTCTGCACTTCACCCCCTCTGCATTTTCCTCCCCTGGCCCAGTCTACCCTGGACCCTTCTACACAGGCAAACCTGTCCTCCTCCCCAACCAAACAGGCAGGACATGCACGGGGGCATCCCTCCCCTCGCCTTTAGAGGAAGTATTACTATTGGGCTGCTCACTAACATTCTATTCCTAATTTATTTGCAACAATATAGCAATATAATATAATTGAGATACATTGGTTTAATCTGTGTTCATGTTTATATCTTTACTATCAACCAGAGAAATACTGACAGGTAACAGAACATAACAGAACATAATAATTCATTTAATATGTTAGGGTTAATGTATACAGAGCATTCTGAAAGTTCTCACACCCCTATAACTTTTCCCACATTTAGTTGTGTTACAGTCGATTTAAAATGATTAAATTGAGATGTTATGTCACTGGCCTAAACGCCATAGAATACTTTTACATATTATACAAAATGAAAAGCTAAATTGTCAATTAGTATTCAACCCCTTTGTTATTGCAAGCCTAAATAAGTTTGGGAGTACAAATGTGCTTAACAAGTCACATAATAAGTTGCATGGACTCACTCTGTGAGCAATAATAGTGTTTAACATAATTTTTGAATGATAACCACATCTCGGTACCCCACACATACAGTTATCTGTAAGGTCACTCAGTCGAGCAGAAGATTTTAAACACAGATTCAACCACAAGGACCAGAGAGATTTTCCAATGCTTCTCAAAGAAGGGCACCTATTGGTGGATGGGTGAACAAAAAAAATGCAGACATTGAATATCCCTATGAGCATGGTGAAGTTATTAATTACACTTTGGATGGTGTATCAATACACCCAGTCACTACAAAGATACAGGCGTCCTTCCTAACTCAGTTGCCGCAGAGGAGGGAAACCATTCAGGGATTTCACCATGAAGCCAATGGTGACTTTAAAACAGTTACTAAGTTTAATGGCTGTGATAGGAGAAAACTGAGGATGGATCAACAACATTGTAGTTACTCCACAATACTAACCTAATTGACAGAGTGAAAAGAAGAAAGCTTGTACAGAATAAAATATTATAAAACATGCATTCTGTTTGCAATAAGGCACTAAAGTAAAAATGAAAAAAAGAAGTGGCAAATAAATTAACTTTATGTCCTGAGTACAAAGCATTATGTTTGTGGCAAATCCAACACATTACTGAGTACCACTCTTAATATTTTTTTTTGTGTTTATTTAACCTTCAAGGCAAGTCAGTTAAGAACAAATTATTTTTTACCTTTAATTAACTAGGCAAGTCAGTTAAGAACAAATTCTTATTTTCAATGACGGCCTGGGTTAACTGCCTGTTCAGGGGCAGAACGACAGATTTGTACCTTGTCAGCTCAGGGATTTGAACTTGCAACCTTTTGGTTACTAGTCCAAATCTCTAACCACTAGGCTACCCTGCCTCCCTACCCCAGCCAAACTAGGCTACCCTGCCGACTACCCCAGCCAAACCCTAACCCAGACGACGCTTGGTCAGTTGTGTGCCGCCCAATCAGCCTGGAATCGAAGCAGTGTCTGTAGTGACACCTCTAGCACTGAGATGCAGTGCCTTAGACCGCTGCGCCACTTAGGGAAATGGGGTATGCCTGTCATCGGCAAGGACTAAGGAGTTTTTTAGGATAAAAAATAAACAGAATAGAGCTAAGCAGAGGCAACGTCCTAGAGGAAAAGGTGGTTCAGTCTGCATTCCTTGAAAATAAAATAAAAAGCACACTCTAGGAGCTCAGATGCAAAAATGTGATTACCAATGTTTCGACAGCCAAGCTGTCTTCATCAGGGTATAATCACAAACACTGCGGGATGACTCGTTTATATAGTGTCAAAAGACACAGGTGTCTGTAATCATGGCCAAGAGTGGCCTAATATCATTGGTTAATTCTCAACTATTAAAATGGCATACAAAGAACAGCATACAAACAACAAATGCATAGTATACGATCATAAATTCATTTTTGACTACACAAGCTTACAAACAATTGCAATGGCAAAGTCACAATAATCACAAGAATGGCTTCAGATCAAAGTCTACGTTGAGACCGAAGAGAGCAAGGGTCTTTAAGTTAAAGATCCAGCCAGCCTCTTGTTTTAACAATAAATTATCAAGGTCACCCCCTCTCCTAGGGAGGGTGACGTGTTTGATGCCAATATAACGCAGAGACGAAATCGAGTGGCCTGCCTCCAAGAAGTGGGCTGCAACTGGGTAAGCAAAGTTTTTACACCTAATGGTGCTACGATGCTCTGAGATACGTACTTTTAATTTGCGCTTTGTTTTACCCACATCATTTTTACCACAAGGACAAGTTATAAGATAAATAACTGCCTTAGTGGAGCACGTAATAACACCTTTGATTGGGATCAATTTCCCTGTTTGTGGGTGTTTGAAGGTTCTACATTTATAAGTGCCATTGCATTGAGCACAGCCATTACACTTGTAATTTCCATCCAGTAGGGGCACAAATAGACGTTGTTCAGTAATATCAGTCTGTATTCCAACAGACACTGGGAGACAAATTCACCTTTCAGCAGGACAATAAGCTAAAACACAAGGCCAAATATACACTGAAGTTGCTTACCAAGATAACATTGACTGTTCTAGAGTGGCCTAGTTACAGGTTTGACTTCAATTGAAAATGGCTATCTAGAAATGATCAACAACCAACTTGACAGAGCTTGAAGAATTTAAAAAATAATAATGTGCAAATATTGTACAATCAAGGTGTGCTAAGCTCTTAGACTTACCCAGAAATAATCACAGCTGTAATAGCTGCTAGAAGTGAATGTAACATGTATTGAATTATTTCTGTATTTCATTTTCAACCAATTTGCAAACAGTGCTTTCAGAAAGTAGTCATACCTTTTCACATATTGCACATGCTTTTGTATTAAAGCCTGATTTCAAAATGTACTAAAACAAAAAAATTCTCCCACCCACACACATTATTCCATAATGTAAAAGGCAAATCATCTTTTTGGATTTTTTTGGCAAATTTATTGAATAAGAAATACAGATATCTCATATAGGGAGTGAACATTATTTATAATAAGGGTTACATGGAGAAATCAGACCTCTCTGAAATTAAAATGGAAGGCCCTCCCTTCAGCAAATATATTTTCACTGAACCCTCCCTGAACGCTTGAAAAAAACAAACATGTGACCCTCCCCTATACCCAAAATAATGATTAAATCAAAGTGGATAGCAGAGAACATGTCTACCTTTCACCCTCACTTCTTGGACAGACCAGAACGAACCTTAGATATGCAGTTATACATACTGTTCTTCATTATAAAACCATAGTATGGTATTGTATTCATTTTGATAGTGCACAAGGCTGCGGGCCAGAAGGTTGTGGGTTCGCAGACCACCGGGGACAAGAGTAGAGGTGGAAATATTGCCTTTATAGTAAAAGCATTGCTTGAATCCATTATTGTATTTGCAGGTCCGAGAAAAGAAAAGCCTTCTATATAATTTTACATATTAGCAGAATCTTTTTTTAATACAACACAAATTACCTAAATTACAAGCTAAGAAAGGACAAAGAGATAGGCCTATGTGTTCATATTTCTCCAATGCCAAATCAGTGTGTCTTGTTTTCAACGAAACTGTCCCTGTTTGCAAGTAATTAAATATGAGACGTCATTAGGAATCTGAGCATGGTACTTTCAAAAGTTAGGCCTACCTTTCCACCCCTGACGACACAGAAAAATGTAAGTTTAACTGTTGGCTACTCTTCTTCCGTGGCTTAACCCAGGAAGAGAAGGTGTTTCCCTAAAAGCTGCCTGGGTTTAAACATATTCTATTGTACAGACCGTGAATAGCTTAATGAATTGATAGTGACAGAATTAAATTACTTTCCAAGCACAGTCTATGTTTTGTCTACTCGGCTATAGAAGGTCGTATTTCAGATTGTCAAAGAAACGTAACAATGATATTCACACACATATTCACAAAAACACAGCTCATATCTAGCATAAAGCATAGAGGACCAAAATGTTGTCATACCGTATATCACTTTACATAAATGGACACGTTTTATTTTCCTCAAAATCTTAAGCTAACATGGCCTTTGCTTTTTGTCATTTGCTTTGATAAATGGTAGACCTATTTCAGACCATCTCATATTCAAGTATTGGTCTTAACAGCTCTTCACTGACATGGAGGTGGGCTTTTTAAATAGTACATGGTGGATGGAGGAATTGTCCGACACATCTATGGATATAGCAGCCTATAGCCTTATTTGGGTTGTCAAACAGGTAGGCCTACCTCTTAATTTAAATAGGAAGAAATAGGCTCCAACACAAAGCCCTCTTGTTGTTAGTAAAGTCTAATTAAATGTGCCTACTTTCAGCACCATAAGCTGTCCATTTCCAATTGTACATGCCTTGGCTGCTGCTTGAAGTTTTAGCACCACAATGTAAGTCACTCGAATCTGGCTTATTGTGAGGTCAATAACTCTGATAAATACATCATGGTCAAGAAACATATTGTTTTTAATTGCATCAATTATTGTAGTAGCAAGCTATCAAAGTTGACCTCCGGTCCTCCTCATCTTCGCGCTCTCCTTCTCAAACTGAACAGAACATAGGCTATAGTCTATAGGCTAGTCCATGCGCAATATTTTGAATGCATTTTTTTTTAAAAATAAAAATATCCAGAAGAAGCCTTTGACTTTCCTTCTGAACTGCCACCGTAGGCCAACACAGCACAGCCATTGGTTATGCAGCACACAAAATGTGTTTGACCAGCAAGAGCAGAGCAGGCCAAGGTTCAGGGTTGGAACAGCCATTGCAGTGTGTAATGCAGTCTATATTTAGAACATCCCAGCAGCTATGTTAGACATATAACTTTGGTCTGTGATTCTTCGAGCATGCACATTGCATGCCATATACAGTAGAATATAGGCTATGGATCATTTGATTGAAACCACACTAAATAGCTTATGCCCACTTGATATTGGGAGCACAGCAGAGAATCAGAGATGAGAGATGCCTTTGGGCACACGTCGATATATAGCCTAATAAGCAACTCATTCTAAAACACTGTGAAATATTGAAAATTGAATTTTGAAACATTTCAATTAGAAATTACATGACCCACCCCTGGACTATATAGTTTTTTATTTTTACTTAAACCTCCCCTTGACGGAAATTGAAAAAGCATGACCTTCTGCCATTTCCCTCCAGGTAACCACTCTTTAAATGTCAATCCATCCCTTACATAAGTATTCACACCCCTGAGTCAATACATGTTAGAATCACACTGGCAGCTATTACAGCTTAGAATCTTTCTGGGTAAGTCTCAAAGCTTTTCACACCTGGATTGTACAATATTTGCACATTATTCTTTAAAATGTTATTCAAGATCTGTGAAGTTGGTTATTGATCATTGCTAGACAGCCCTTTTCAAGCTGATTTAAGTAACTGTAACTAGTGCACTCAGGCACAAATCAATGTTATCTTGATAAGCAACTCCAGTGTATATTGTGCCTTGTGTTTTAGGTTATTGTCCTGCTGAAAGGTGAATTTGTCTCCCATTGTCTGTTGGAAAGCAGTCTGAACTAGGTTTTCCTCTAGGAATTTGCCTCTAACCATGTATTTCTATCCCAAAAATGTCCCTAGTCTTGGCCAATTCAAATCATAACCATAACATGGAGCAGCCACCACCATGCATGAAAATATGAAGAGGGGTACTCAGTGTTTTGCTGGATTTGCCCCAAACATAATGCTTTCTATTCAGGATGTAAAGTTCATTACTTAGTCACATTTTTTGCAGTTTTACGTTAGTACCTTAGTGGAAACAGGATATCACAGCTCAAGATAAGACCCAGATGCAGACAGTTTGAATAACAGACGTTTATTTATGAAAACAGGGGGCAGGCAAATGACAGGTCAAGGGCAGGCAGAGGCAGTAGTCCAGGCAGAGTCCATAATGTACAGAGCGGAAGGCAGTCTCAGGGTCAGGGCAGCCAGAGGTCAGTAATACAGGGCAGTGTCAAAAAGTACAGATCGGCAGGCAGGCTCAGGGTCAGTACAGGCAGAATGATCAAAAACCGGAAATAACTAGAAAACCGGCTCAAGAAAACAGGAGTACGAAGAACAAGCTGGTAGACTTGACGAGACAAGTTGAACTGGCAACAGAGAACACAGGTACAAATGTGAAGGTGTTAATGGGGAAGATGGGCGACACCTGGAGGGGGGTGGAGACAATCACAAAGACAGTTGAAACAGATCAGGGTCTGACACAGGATGAATGTTTTGGAATATTTGTATTCTGTACAGGCTTTCTTCTTTTCACTCTGTCATTTAGGTTAGTATTGTGGAGTAACTACAATGTTGTTGATCCATCCTCAGTTTTCTCCTATCACAGCCATTAAACTCTGTAACTGTTTTAAAGTCACCATTGGCCTCATGGTGAAATCCCTGAACGGTTTCCTTCCTCTCCGGCAGCTGAGTTAGAAAGGATGCCTGTATCTTTGTAGTGACTGGGTGTATTGATACACCATCCAAAGTGTAATTAATAACGTCACCATGCTTTAAGGGATATTCAATGTCTGCTTTTTTATTTTTTACCCGTCTACCAATAGGTGCCCTTCTTTGCGAGACTTTGGAAGACGTTCCTTGTCTTTGTAGTTGAATCTGTGTTTGAAATTCACTGCTTGACTGAGGGACCTTACAGATAATTGTATGTGTGGGGTACAGAGATGAGGTAGTCATTAAATATCATCTTAAATGTTATTATTGTACTATGCAGCTCATGGACATCTTCACTCCTGAACTTATTAAAGCTTGCCATAACAAAGTGGTTGAATACTTATTAGCTCAAGACATTTCACCTTTTCATGTTTAATAAATTAGTAAACATTTCTTAAAACATAATCCCATTTTGAAATGATGGGGTATTGTATGTAGACCAGTGACACCACATCTCAATTTAATCCATTTGAAAATCAGGCTCTAACACAACAAATGGTGGAAAAAGTCAAGGGGTGTGAGTACACTCTGAAGGCACAGCATACCATGACAAAGACGAACCAGGGGAATCTAGGTAAAAGCTGTGATCCCTTGTTTATGTCACCTGTTAAATCCATTTCAATCAGTTTAGATGAAGGGGTGGAGACAGGTTAAATAAGGATTTTTAAGCCTTGAGACAATTGAGACATGGATGGTGTGTGTGTGCCATTCAGAGGGTGAATGGGCAAGACAAAATATTTAAGTGTCAGTTAAAGTTTTATATCTTTATGTTTGAAGCCTGAAATGTGGCAAAAGGTCGCAAAGTTCAAGGGGGCCAAATACTTTCGCAAGGCACTGTATGTATATATATATATTATATACATATATACAGTTGAAGTCAGAAGTTTACATACACGTGGGTTGGAGTCATTAAAACTCGTTTTTCAACCACTCCATGAATTTCTTGTTAACAAACTATCGTTTTGGCAAGTTGTTTAGGACATCTAATTTGTGCATGACTCAAGTAATTTTTCCAACAATTGTTTACTGACAGATTATTTCACTTAGAATTCACTGTATCACAATTCAGTGGGTCAGAAATGTACATACACTAAGTTAACTGTGCCTTTAAACGGCTTGAAAAAAATCCAGAAAATATTTCATGGCTTTAGAAGCTTCGGATAGGCTAAATTACATAATTTGAGTCAATTGGAGGTGTACCTGTGGATGTATTTCAAGGCCTACCTTCAAAATCAGTGCCTCTTTGCTTGACATCATGGGAAAATCAAAAGAAATCAGCCAAGACCTCAGAAAAGAAACCGTAGACCTCCACAAGTCTGATTCATCCTTGGGAGCAATTTCCAAACGCCTGAAGGTACCACGTTCATCTGTACAAACAATAGTGCGCAAGTATAAACACCATGGGACCACGATGCCATCATACCACTCAGGAAGGAGACGCGTTCTGTCTCCTAGAGATGAACATACTTTGGTGCGAAAAGTGCAAATCAATCCCAGAACAACAGCAAAGTATCGTGAAGATGCTGGAGGAAACAGGTACAAAAGTACCTATATCGACAGTAAAACATGTACTATATCGACATAACCTGAAAGGCCGCTCAGCAAGGAAGAAGCCCCTGCTCCAACACGGGCTACAGTTTACAACTGCACATGGGGACAAAGATCTGTTTGGCCATAATGACCATCGTTATGTTTGGAGGAAAAAAGGGGAGGCTTGCAAGCCGGAGAACACCATCCCAACCGTGAAATACGGGGGTGGCAGCATCATGTTGTGGGGTTGCTTTGCTGTAGGAGGGACTGGTGCACTTCACATAATATATGGATTCACGAGGAAGGAAATTTATGTGGATATATTGAAGCAACATCTCAAGACATCAGTCAGGAAGTTAAAGCTTGGTCGCAAATGGGTCTTCCAAATGGACAATGACCCCAAGCACACTTCCGAAGTTGTGGCAAAATGGCTTAAGGACAACAAAGTCAAGGTATTGGAGTGGCCATCACAAAGCCCTGACCCCAATCCCATAGAACATTTGTGGGCAGAACTGAAAAAGCGTGTGCGAGCAAGGAGGCCTACAAACCTGACTCAGTTACACCAGCTCTGTCAGGAGCAAAGGGCCAAAATTCACCCAACTTATTGTGGGAAGCTTATGGAAGGCTACCCGAAACTTTTCACCCAAGGTAAACAATTTAAAGGCAATGCTACCAAATACTAATTAACTGTATGTAAACTTCTGACCCACTGGGAATGTGATGAAAGAAATAAAAGCTGAAATAGCTTTTAAGTTTAGTTTAAGCTGAAATAAATAATTAAACTAAAGTGGGGATCCTATCTGACCTAAGACAGGGAATTTTTACTAGGATCAAATGTCAGGAATTGTGAAAAACTGAGTTTAAATGTACTTGGCTAAGGTGTATGTAAACTTCCAGCTTCAACTGTATATATAGTGTGTGTGTGTGTGTGTGTGTGTGTGTGTGTGTGTGTGTGTGTGTGTGTGTGTGTGTGTGTGTGTGTGTGTGTGTGTGTGTGTGTGTGTGTGTGCGTGCGTGTATGTGTGTACGTGTGTGTGTACGTGCGCATGTCAGTGTGCATGTTAGTGTTCTCAATTATTTTGTCAAATATTTTACTGGTACCTAAACTAACACATTGGTGTAAAGGCCTACTCCCTCAAATAATTCACATGGGTGTGCATGCAGGGACAGAAGAACTGTTGTGTAGCACAATCATACCTATGCTTTATGCTTTCAATGAAATAATGGAAACTGACAAAACCCATCTGTGTCCATCTCTAAGCCAGTAAAATTGCTTTTTGATTACCGACAAGCATATATTTCATTCCTTCTTTAGATCAGTGCTCTTAGAGCTACAATGGATCTGTATTCACTGAGGTGTGCATTTCCCACAGGAGCCACCTGCCTGCCATACAACCACTGTCAGCTGCTCTGATGTATCCCTGTAATACCACCACAACACAGCAGGGGGCAGTAAAGGACTTAAAACATATTATAGCATATTATAGTGGACTTGGAAGGCCTCAGAAACGTTCTAGACATGAAGAAGGACACCAGACTGACTCAATGTTCTCCTAAGTAAAATCATTGTTTACACTGATTCATAAAGAAGTCAAGTAGGTTTTTAGTGTGTTACCTTGTATATTTGGATCTCCTCTAAAACACCAGAAAATATAACAGATGCACTGTAGAGTGTAGGGTGTGTTAGACTGAAAAGACTGTATGCTACCTCAGCTCAACATAGACTCGGTTCAAAAAGAGCATAGATAGGGCCTTTGCGTGGGTGAAAAGGATGTTTTCTTTTTTATAGTTTAAGTCATTTGAATATTGTGTGTTTGGATTGAGTTCGATGTGTATGAATAGTGTACATTTGGACATAGTTTGATGTGTCTGAATTGTGCATGTTCTGAATAGTGTACATTTGGTACATTATATTGGTGAAAATAGTGCAACTAAAACAAATCATCTCTGATTAGATTTTATATTTATGAAAGAGCAGCTCAAAGTTTCCTCCATCTAGCCAGTTCTTGCCGAGATGGAGGAAAACTCAGGTCTCAGTCTACCGGAATGTGAGCAGCGATAACTTCTTAGTGTACACTCTATACAAAATGCATAATGTTATACACTGCATTATAAAATACAGCTCTAATAGTCGGAGAGCATTCTGCTGGCCATGTGTTTAATACTGTTTTGCTAGGCCCTACGCTTTCCCAAAGAGACACATTTTCCCAATCTGACATTCAACCAAATCATTCCATTTTAAGTGACTGTATTTTTGTGTGTGTGTGTGTGTGTGGGGGGGGGGGGGGGCTTGTGTGTCAACATGATGTTTTAATATATGTCTATGCCGGCATCCTTTAATTCCTGGAAAGGATTTGTACAAAAACAGTTATCGGGGTAATTTATCGACTGACAATTTTGATATGCTCCGACTGACTGGAAACACAAATTATCCATGTAGCACTAAAACCTATTTGCCTCCTCATTTAAAATGTAGACAGGCGCGACCACAGCGCTGGTCTATGAACAGAGTCAATTAGGAGAGGCTATGTTATTTGTAAATTAAATAGAGGGGCTACCTTACCCACTGTGGCACAGGAGCTAACACCTCTCAATGCAACAATAACAGCTGCTACGGCCTGTTCCAGAGGGAGAGAGGGGGGAGCAAGAGAGAGAGGGAGATATAAAGTGAGAGATATGACAAGAGATATACAGAGAGAAAGAGAGAGAGAGAGCAGGGGAGCGAAAGAAAAAGAGACCGAGAGAGAAAGAAAGAGAGAAAAAGAATGAGGTCTTTTCATTAAGCAGTGATATCTCTCCTGGGTTTGTCCACCTGTCCTGATCACGTTAACATTAATAATGCATGGTGGAATGCAGTAATACAACCATTACATTCTCTCTGACTCTCTCCTCTCTCAGCCTCCTCTCACAGGCAGCTCTGCACCGCTGCACAGGGGGACAAATGTAATATTTCCCCTTTATCTAGGGTCTTCTCTTGTATATTACCACCCAAAGAACACGTCTCTGGTGACACACGCTCGTGCACGAACGAATGAACACACACAGCCACATACACACACATGCACACACCAAAATGGGTTACCCTTTCTTTTTTGGGTTCACTACATTCTGAAAACAATACAGCAACCGTGGTTTCTACCAGATGAAAGTTGTCAATTTGGAGTCAGTGTATCTGAAGAATGTCCATTCCGCTGCAATTTCCTATCTACTATGATACATAAAGAGACCACAGAACAAGACGATTGTTCTCCACAGAGAAATGCCAGAAAGAGACAAATAGAGAGACAGAAGTAAAAGCCAAGAAATATATACTTTTCATACACAGACATGCCTTTCGATACGGTTATTATTCTTATTATAAGTGACCATACAGAAATTGTTTTGGGATATTGCCTTAAATCACTGGATCTGCCTGTTAAGAATTGATTGGAGGGGATGTGCGTACATTTAAAACACCTGTAAAAAAAGTGAAACATAGCACGACCTCTCTCAAACAGTAGGCTGTCTATTAGAGGGCCAGAAAGAGACAACATATGGAATATCACAGGGATTACATCATAGTAACCTTTTTTGGGGCTATATCCAAACAGTCAATAAGGAAAGAAGGAAAGACAGCACCAGCTGCATCGCACGGTATTAATAGGCTACAGATGCTTGCTAGTTGGGTAAATAGTACTTATTATGTTTTTAATGTAACGGTCCTAATCCAGAGCTCAGATTTCCATTTTAAGGCAAACATGAAGGAGATTGAGGGGTTCATCGAAACGGCCAGGTAATTAATGTGGGGCTCCACGGCCAGGACATTAGAATGTTAACAGAGTGTAAGGGAGGGACCCATGTGAGGGAGAATACAGAGTGAGGGCTTTATTACTGAGGCCCAGACAGGGGGTGACACCACTCCTAATTGGGGACATCACAGTTCCTTCTGTCGCTTCTTATCCTCTGTTCAGATCTCCTCTCTCCCTCACCTTTTTAATGTATTCACCCATTTATTAACCGTCTCTCCCTCTTTCGCTTTCCTTTTCTCGCCCGATCCCTCGCTTTCTCTCTATTGCTCACTCTCTTGCTTTTCCCCGATCTGTCTCTTTCTCTCTGTCCATCTCCCCCTCTCTCTCTCAACCCCCTCTCTCAACCCCCCCCCCTTCTCTCTCTCTCTCTCTCTCTCTCTCTCTCTCTCTCTCTCTCTCTCTCACCCCTTACCCTTCTCTCTCTCCCTCTCCTTATCATGGGGATCTGTTCTCATTACCAGTCGGCTGCATGCATTCTCCTCGTTTGCATTTCAAGTGGCAGTGCTGTGCAAGAGCAACCCTGTTTTACCATAAGGGGAAAGAGGGAGGGAGAGAGAGAGAGAGTGGGGGGAGAGTGAAAGAGAGACCGAGGTGAAAGAGAGAAAGAGAGATAAACAGAGGGGAGAGAGAAAGGTACAGAGAGGAAATACAGGGGGAGAAACAGAGATGGGAGAGAGCGCAGAAGAGAGCAAGGAGAGAGAGAGAGAGAAAAAAGAGATCTTATGCAGGCAATGTTTCATCACAGCGAGGCGAACAGACATCTGAGGCCGTGTCTTTTCCCACGAGCTCCACCGTGTCATTAACGGGATTAATCAAAGCCCTAATTTGGTAATGATGGTTTTTAATGTATTTAATGATAGCTGATTTAATGTATGTGAACGAGTGCAGTCTCTTGACTCATTACCAATAATTTGCCTGAGACACACATAATTATACTCTCTTACAACCCATACACATTTATCTTTGCTATTAGTTTTTTTGGACTGTATGTGGATTGAGCAAACACAATTTAGTTATGAGTGGCTTCCCAATCAGTCCTTAAAGGGATGCTGCAAGATTTTGGGATTTGGCCTTTTTTTTTTTTTACTTACCCAGAGTCAAATTAACTAACAGATATAATTTTGATGTCTTTGCATGCAGTTTGAAGATAATTGACATACGCTTATTCTTAGCTTAGCTCAATAGCTGGAAGTCTCCTCTCAAAAGCAGGGAAATAAACTTTGGTGGTTAGGACCTTGTACTCTATTTACTGTATTCTAAGCATACAGTACATTTCCAACGCTTTGAGTTTTTCCACATTTTGTTACATTACATCCTCATTTTAAAATATATTAAATACATTTTATTCCTCACCAATCTAAACACAATACCCCATAACGACAAAGCAAAAAATGTTTTTTTAGAAATGTTTGCAAATTTGTAAACTAAAAACAGAAGTACCTTATTTTACATGTATTCATACCCCATGTATTCAGACCCTTTACCATGAGACTTGAAATTGAGCTCAAATGCATCCTGTTTCCTTTGATCATCCTTGAGATGTCTCTACAACTTGATTGGAGTCCACCTGTGGTAAATTGAATTGATTGGACATGTGTTACCTTCCCCAGTTTCTGTGTTGTTGTGGGTTTGTATGTGTGTATTTCCGGATGACGTCTTGGATTCCTAGCAGCCGATTGGTCGGCCCCATTGCAGATTAGAGCTTTGACCCCGCCCTCTCGTCAGGGGAAACAGCTGGGTCGTCAATTACTGACTCCTTCCGTAGCTTGAAAAGCCAGTGTTCCTTTGTTAGGAGGGAGCTTATTTGTATGTGCTGTGTTGGTTGTTGGTCAGAAAGTGTTGTTGTAAAGTATTTTGTAGCCTCTCCTGCAGAGGTATGTGTATGCCGTAGGATTGAGTGTTTTTTGGTTTATTTAAATTGTTCACTAAGTTTGGTGAATTATTCTGTTTCATTTGTTCCAAGGGGGGGAAGGGGAAGGCACCTTGAGAGTGTTTAGGCAAGAGGCCTGTGGGCATACATAACCAGTAGTATTTACTCTGTCTATGCACACTAGGTAAGAAGTAGTGTGTAGGTAGGTAAGGTAGGAGAGGGGGCTCTTTAACTTTTAATTTCTTTGCTTTGGTTCCGTCCACCCCCCTTTTCTCAGTTTACCGTGTGAAGGAAATAAATTCCCTGTAAACGGTAACTTTTCTCAGCCTCTCGTCCTTCTCCCGCACCTACGAACACATACCTTTTTCACTCCACTGGGAGTTGAGTTGTAGCAGGGTGTTGCATTCCCTCCACCAAGAGCCTTACGTAACAACATGATTTGTGTCACGCCCTGATCTGTTTCACCTGTCTTTGTGCTTGTCTCCACCCCCTCCAGGTGTTGCCCATCTTCCCCACTTATCCTCTGGGTATTTATACCTGTGTTTTCTGTCTGTCTGCGCCAGTTTGTCTTGTTTGTTCAAGCCGACCAGCGTTTTGTCTCAGCTCTTGCCTTTTCCAGTTTCTCTTTTCTCGCCCTCCTGGTTTTGACCCTTGCCTGTCCTGACTCCGAGCCCACCTGCCTGACCCTGAGCCTGCCTGCCGTCCTATACCTTTGCTCCTACTTTGGATTATCAACCCCTGCCTGCCTTGACCTGTTTGCCTGCCCCTGTTACATTAAACATTGTTACTTCACACAGTCTGCACTTGGGTCTTAACTTGATACCTGATAATTTGGAATGGCACAAACCTGTCTATATAAAGTTCCCATAGTTGACAGTGCATGTCAGAACAAAAGCCAAGCCATTAGGTCGAAGGAATTGTCCGTACAGCTCCGAGACGGGCACAGGTCTGGGGAAGGATACAAAAAAATGTATGCAGCATTGAAGGTCCCCAAGACCACAGTGGCCTCGATCTTTCTTAAATGTAAAAAGTTTGCAACCACCAAGACTCTTTCTCCAGCTGGCTGCCTGGCCAAACTGAGCAATAGGAGGAGAAGGGCCTTAGTCAGGGAGTTGACCAATAACTCAATGGTCACTCTGACAGAGCTCCAGAGATTCTCTGTAGAGATGGGAGAGCCTTCCAGAAGGACAACCATCTCTGCAGCACTCCACCAATCAGGCCTTTATGGTAGAGTAGCCAGATGGAAGCCACTCCTCAGTAATAGGCACATGACAGCCAGCTTGGAGTTTGCCAAACAAGATTCTCTGGTCTGCTGAAACCAAGATTTGGCTTGTATGCCAAGTGTCACATCTGGAGAAAACCTGGCATCATCCCTACGGTGAAGCATGGTGGTGGTAGATTCATCCTGTGGGGATGTTTTTCAGCGGCAAGGAAAGATGAACATAGCAAAGTACAAGAAGATCCTTGATGAAATCCTGCTCCAGAGCACTCAGGACCTCAGACTGAGGCAACGGTTCACCTTCCAACATGACAAAGACCCTAAATGGCTTCAGGGCAAGTCTCTGCATGTCCTTCAGTGACCCAGCCAGAGCCCGGACTTGAACCAGATCTAACATCTCTGGAGAGACCTGAAATAGCTTGAGGATCTGCAGAGAAGAATGGGAGTAGAGTCATTCCCAAGAAGACTTAAGGCTGTAATTGCTGCCAAAGGTACTTCAACAAAGTATTGGGTAATGGGTCTGAATACGATGTGATATTTCAGTTTTTATATTTTTAATGCATTTGCCAAAATCTTTGAAAACCTGTTTTTGCTCTGTCATTATGTGGTATTGTGTGTAGATTGATGAGAAAATCTATTTTAGAATAAGACCGTAACGAAAGAAAATGTTGAAAAAGTCAAGGGGTTTGAATACTTACCGAATGCATTGTATATTACACTATAATATTTCAATTGCAATTTTGTTTGGAACTATTTTCTCCAAGCTACGCATTTCATTAATTTGCCATAGGCACAAGAATAGATTGTGCTCGACGTCTCATGTCAACACTGCTGGCCAGCTCCGACAATGTGACAGCGCTTCAGTTTTGAGCTAGATAGTACTAGCTGTCTATGACTTGTCCAATATGATTTGTGAGTGTGCTGTGATAATTTATAAAATATTGATTACTATGTACAGCTTTCTAAGACTATAAATGACCAACCACATAACTTTGGAGTAGTTAGGTCTATTTCCCTGCTTTTGAGAGGAGCTGGCTACTGTACCCGGAGACTTCCAGCAATTGCAATTAGCTAGCATTGATTTTCTTCAAACTTCACGCAGAGACAAAAAACATATCTATGAGTTAATCTAAATCTCCCAGCATCCGTTTAATGTATGCTTTACAAACACAGGCTGATCAACATGCAGATGAGAGCAGTCTACTCTAAATGCAACTACTTTAATATGTCCCTGGATGCATAGTTGTGTTGTTGACAGAATATTACATTATCTAAGGGTTTAAGACAAGGATGTCCTTTATCAACTATATATTATGGCAATTCAAATATGTTCTATAAAGAGTCAGTGCACTTGGTTCATAGACTGTATAGGTCACTGCCCTTTAGCCACAGTGTTCAAAGTCTATGCACATGGGACTGACAGGGTTTTGAACCAGGGTTTACTTTGCACCTCAAATTAAATACCCAAATCTAACTGCCTTTAGCTCAGGTCCTGAAGCAAGGATATGCATATTCTTGGTATCATTTGAAAGGAAACACTTTGAAGTTTATGGAAATGTGAAAGGAATGTAGGAGAATATAACACAATAGATATAGTAAAAGTAGTTAGGTGGAGATTGAGTTCACCTCTCTCTCCCTGCAGTCTCGAACTGGAAAGCTGCTAAAATGGGTCACGTGGCTCGTGACCTGTCTTTGTGCACTGCTAGCTCTTCTCCATTGTCAGTCAAAGAGCAATTGAGAAATCTACTAATTGTGGACAAATTCTTTATTTTATTGAAAGCGTACAGCCGAATTAGCATTTAAAAAAAATCAAAAGTATTATCGGCATTGCGTCAGGAAATGTGTACTTCTCCACCTAAATCGATTGCAATGATTTTATGCGCTCTCTTGTGGGAATCCCTTTACGTAAAACTACATCAGGCCCTTATTCACAACCAGATGCAACAACAACCTACAGTATAAACATGTCTGATGACAAAATTCTCATGAGTGATGAAGAAAACTACTGGATGGTGTCGTCAAACCGTATTTATTTGAGCCTGACTATTCTGATGAATAATTGAGGTAAATTGAGCTTCAGATGACCATCACCACTCTAGCCACCGAGGCTGCAGCAATAGCAGGGCCACAGCCCCGGCCCAACCCCAGGATCAACGCAGATTAGTGGTTCAGTTATGGTAACTGTGCTCCAATGCCGACTCATGAAGACCGCTTATGCTGCAGACAATTTGATTACATATGGAGAAACTTATCGATGATGAGGAGCAGTTAGTTTGCTTTCATGACCACAGGGATTTTGCTGTCCACATCAACTCTGGTGTCCTGGAAAAAAAATCTGTATCCCAAAAAGAAATTGGAGACAGAACCCCATTCCAGCTGGGCCAAATGGACCGTTATCCAACGAGTTAGTAGCAAAACTCATAAACCTCTATGAGCTGGATAGTTAGTGGGTTGATGTTTTCATATGAGCCTAAACACTGTCCAGATATGTTTTCACACTATAACAATGTTTTTGGCATCTTTTATTTGAGTAGGATATAGGAAATATAGGCCTACACATTGAACCGCAAAATCTAAGAACAGAAAATAAGAAACTGTTTTCAAAAGTAGATGACTGCTGCTACAGATTCTCAAATCCACTTTTCATTTTGATCTATGTTTATCATTACAGAACGTTCAGACTGGTCTAATACCGCATCGTTTTGGAGGTGGACTTCCGTGATGAGACACTGGGCCCAGGAATCCGGATTCCTCTCCCATGCTACGTGGTAAATGCCATCCGTGCAAAATATCCATTGCCTTGTGGGGTCTACACTGATTTTCAGGAAGTGGAATACTGCGAGAACTTGTGAATAGTCAAAGTAACAGGAACAATACATTCTGAAAATATTCATACCCCGGACGTATTACACAATTTGCTGTGTTACAGACTCAATTCAAAATTGATTAAATATATTTTTATTCTCACCCATCTACAAACAATATCCCATAATGACAAGGTGAAAACATGTCAAGTTGGTTGTTGATCATTGCTGGACAGCCATTTTCAGGTGTTGCCATAGATTTTCAAGCCAATTTAAGTTAAAACGGTAACTAGACCACTCAGGAACTAGTGTGACTAGGGAGGGCATTCTAGTTTTGTTATTTCTATGTTGGCCTGGTATGGTTCCCGATCAGAGGCAGCTGTCTGTCATTGTCTCTGATTGGGGATCATATTTAGGCAGCCTTTTCCCACTTGTTTGTTGTCGGATCTTGTTTTTGTGTAATGCCTGTGAGCACTGCACTGACTTCACGTTTCGTTTGTTCTGTATTGTTTTGGTGAGTTTCATTAATTAAACATGTGGAACTCTACGCACGCTGTACCTTGGTCCGAGTATGACTACCACGTCGATCGTGACAGAAGATCCCACAACCCACGGACCAAGCAGTGTGCCCAGGAGGAGCAGAGATCCTGGGCCTGGGAGGAAAGCCAGGAGTGGAGGACATCCTGGACTTGGGACGAAATAATGGCAGGAGACAAAAGCCTGCCATGGAAGCAGGTGGAAGCAGCGAAGGAGGGACAGAGACGACAACGGGGTTCGCGGCCACGACGTAGGCCCAAGAAGCAGCCTCAAAAATTTTTGGGGAGGGGGCACATGGGGTGGTCGGCGACGCTGAGGGGTGAGTCAGAGACCATGGAGGAAGCGATGGAGAGATTGAGAGAGATGGAATGGAGGGGTGAGATAGAGACCTTCGATGAGTGGCTGGCGAAATGAGAAGAGAGTGAAGCGGAAGAGCTGTTGGTTTGGCTGGAGAGGCAAGACAGTCACACTGAGGAGCGTGTTAGCCGTCCGATGCCACCTGTGTCAGCTCCCCGTATTCGCCCTGAGGAGCGTGTCATCTGTCCGCTCCACGCACCAGGTCTCCAGTGCACCTCCACAGCCCAGTGCGTCCTGTGCCAGCTCTCTGCACTCGCTTTGAGGAGCGTGTTATCGTTCCGGTACAATGTGTGCCGGTTCTACGCACCGTGTTTCCAGTGCGTCTCCCCAGCCCGGTACGTCCTGTGCCGGCTCCACGCCCCAGGCCTCCTGTGCGTCTCCCCAGCCCGGTTCGTCCTGTGCCGGCTCCACACACACGGCCTCCAGTGCGTCTCCCCAGCCCTGTACACCCTGCGCCAGCTCCACGCTCCAGGCCTCCTGTGCATCTCCCCAGCCTGGTACGCTCTGTGCCAGCACCACGCACCAGGCCTCCAGCGACTGTCTGCAGTCCAGAGCCTCCAGCGACGGTCTGCAGTCCAGAGCCTCCAGCGACGGTCTGCAGTCCGGAGCCTCCTGCGACGGTCTGCAGTCCGAAGCCTCCAGCGACGGTTCCCAGTCTGGAGCCTCCAGTGATGATCCAGGGCTCAGAGCCTCCAGTGATGATCCATGGCCCACAGCCTCCAGTGATAATCCATGGCCCGGAGCCTCCAGTGATGAGCCATGGTCCAGAGCCTCCTGCGAGGGTTCCTAGTCCAGAGCCTTCTGCGAGGGTTCCCAGTCCAGAGTCTCCTGCGAGGGTTCCCAGTCTAGAGCCTCCTGTGAGGGTTCCCAGTCCAGAGCCTCCAGTGATGATCCATGGTCCAGAGCCTCCTGCGAGGGTTCCTAGTCCGGAGCCTCCAGCGAGGTATCCCAGTCCAGAGCCACCTGCGAGGGTTCCCAGTCCAGAGCCTCCTGTGAGGGTTCCCAGTCCAGAGCCTCCAGTGATGATCCATGGTCCAGAGCCTCCTGCGAGGGTTCCTAGTCCAGAGCCTCCTGCAAGGGTTCCTAGTCCGGAGCCTCCTGCTAGGGTACCCAGGCCGGACCTTCCAGCGATGATCCACGGCCCGGTTCCTCCGGTGCCGATCTACTGGCGGAGCTTCCGGCGACAATCCATGGCCCGGCTCCTCCGGCGGCGATCCACGGTCCGGAGTCCCCGGCGATGATTCACGGCCTGGATCCCCCTGGCGATGATCCATGGCCCGGAGCTTCAGGTGACAATCCCTGCACCAGAGTCGCCACCCAAGCGGGTGGATCCGCGAGTGGAGCGGGGTCTACGTCTCGCACCGGAGCCGCCACCGAGGCTAGATGCCCACCCAGACCCTCCCCTATAGAGTCAGGTTTTGCGCCCGGAGTCCGCACCTTTTGTGGGGGGGGGGTACTGTCACACCCTTAGAGATCCTTTATTCTCTATTTTGAGTTAGGTCAGGGTGTGACTAGGGTGGGCATTCTAGGTTTGTTATTTCTATGTTGGCCTGGTATGGTTCCCAATCAGAGGCAGCTGTCTATTATTGTCTCTGATTGGGGATCATATTTAGGCAGACTTTTTCCACCTGTTTGTTGTGGGATCTTGTTTTTGTGTAGTGCCTGTGAGCACTGCATTGACTTTACGTTTAGTTTGTTCTGTATTGTTTTGGTGAGTTTTATTAATTAAACATGTGGAACTCTACGCACGCTGCGCCTTGGTCCGAATATGACTACCACGTTGATCGTGACACCACCACCATACTTGAAAATGTGAAGAGTGGTACTCAGTAATGTGTTGTGTTGGATTTGCCCCAAACATAACACTTTGTATGCAGGACAAAAAGTACATTTCTTTGACACATTTTTTTTGCAGTTTTACTTTAGCGCCATATTGCAAACAGGATGCATGTTTTTGAATATTTTTATTCTGTACAGGCTTCCTTCTTTTCGCTATGTCATTTATGTTAGTATTATGAAATAACCGCAATATTGTCGATCCATCCTCAGTTTTCTCCAATCAAAGCCACTCTGTTACTGTTATAAAGTCACCATTGGCCTCATGGTGAAATCCTTGAGTGGTTTCCTTCCTCTCCGGCAACTGAGTTAGGAAGGATGCCTGTATCTTTGTAGTGACTGGGTGTATTTATATATCATCCAAAGTGTAATTAAGTACTTCCCCATGCTCAACGGGATATTCAATGTCTGCTTTAAAAAGCATTGGAAAACCTCGCTGGTCTTTTTGGTTGAACCTGTGTTTGAAATTCAATGCTCAATTTACGGACCTGGCAGATCTTTCTATGTGTGGGGTACAGAGATGAGGTAGTAATTAAAAAAATATGTTAAACACTATTGTTACACACAGAGTGAGTCCATTCAACTTATTATGTGACATTGTTATTCCTGAACTTTGAATAGGCTATGTCTACTGTTCTTGACATGGTGCAATGCTTACAACACAATAACATTGACTAACTGCAATGATTAGACTACATAGTACCTCCGTACGCTCACTTTGACACTTCTGAAAAAAGGCCTCTGTATTTTGGCATGGCACCATGTCCAGTCGATGGGAATACAGAAAAAACAGCCGTGTCTGAGTTTTCTTCTGTGTTTTGTTCCTATTATTACTTTTTCGTAGTCATCATCGATGAAGGGCTTACGACACACGGGTGGATTTGCAAGATTGGATGCAGGAGTGTTTACATTGTATTTCCTTTTTTTTTATCATTACTAGCTTCTGCATCTGTCTGTATCCTTCAACGGAATACAGTCAAATGTTATACCTTCTTCCCTAGATTTCTTATACAAAGTGCAGCTTAGGACCGAACACCAGCTTGCACCTGCCGCCATCGCTTCAGATTTCCACTTTTCAGAACTAACTTTAGGCTACCTGTGATGTCTTTCACCTTTTACACCAGCTCCTTCTTCCCCCCCATAAAACTCACATCTGTGACTTCAAGCTCCAAATATGTCACAGAGTTTGCCCCGTGAGAGCGCACACATAAAATAATGTTTTAAAATAATCGCAATTGTTTTAATTGGAAAAGTACACATTTCCTGACTCAAAACCGATAATACTTTTGATAAAAAATGGTTCATTTGGCCATAAGCTTTCAATAAAACAAAGAAAGTGTCCAGAATTCGCGGATTTCTCAATCTCTCTTTGACTGACAATGGAGCAGAGCTAGTAGTGCAAACAAATGTCCTGAGTCACGTGACCTATTTTTGCAGCTTTCCAGGTCTAGACTGCAGGGAGAGAGAAGGGGAGAAGGCAAACTCCACCTACAGGTAACTAGTTTCAATGTATGGAATCGCTTGGGAAATTTGGGATTTTAGGTAAACTTCCCCTTTTAGTATAAGCATTAATTCTGGAAGGTAACATAGGTTTTAAGTCTTAGGGGTGAAACATATACTTTAAGACTATCGAGCTTCCTTGATAAACATCTGCACTGAGAGGACCACAAGGAGTCTTGAGGGGGAATGCATTAGCATATGCGGCTACAGTAGGTACAACAGTGTCCTATAAACAGGTAATTGCGTTCTAGCCCTGGGGTAGCTGGGGGGTCTGACCTATGAAACCCAGTAAAACCCTGCTAAACCCTGGCCTTGGTGTCTGAGGAGAGCGGTCTCTAGAATCATCACTCTAGATCATGTATTCCCAAACTTGGGTACGTGTACCCCCGGGGGTACACCAAATATAAATGTGATTCACATGAAGAATATATATATAAAGTTATATATAACTTTATATATATATATATATATATATATATATATATATATATATATATATATATATATTTTTTTTTATTTTTTTATAAATGTTAAACTGTTTGAAACTGTTTGAAAATGTGAATAATTTTTTTCATTTATAAAAAAAATATATATATATATATATTTTTTTTATAAATGAAAACAATTATTCACATTTTCAAACAGTCCATTTAGTAAGGTCCATGTCCATAGAGACACATACCAGCTCTACTGGTAGTACTGCTACTACCAGCAGTACTACACCTGCACCTGTCAACGACACAAGTTGTTCTGCTTCCACGAGCACATCCAATACTAGCATCAGTAATTCTACATTTGTTGTTAGCCCAGCTAGCATGGACAATGACAGTTGTGAATCTGATGCCGCCGAAGTGCTACTGCCCCCTTACCCGGGAAACACCAACAGACATGCCAATTTGAAAAATAAGCCACGGGAGCTTTTAAGCGAGAATTAAGAAGAATTTTGAGTAGTAAGACATATATAAAAGCATCAGAGACCATTAATATGAAGGGGCTAGATGTGTCTTATGTGGTGAGTTACCTAGTGGCTAGGACAGGCAAGCCCCATACTATTGTGGAGGACTTAATTCTTCCTGCTGCCGCAGGCATGGCTGAGACAATGCTGGGGGAAAAGGCCAAAAAAACTATACAGACGTCGTCTCCATCAAACAGCACTGTTTCACAACGCATTAGTGACATGGCAGGAGGTTTTTTGAATCAGTTACTGCTTTGCATTCAAGCCAGTGAATTCCATGCGTTACAGCAGGAGTTAACAGACGTGGCGGGCCAGGCACAGCTCCTGGTATATGTTTGTTACAATTATGGGGGGTCAATTAAGGAAGACATCCTCTTCTGCAAACCACTGGAAACAAGAACAACAGGATAGGATCTTTTTAAAGTACTGGACAGCTTTGTGACATCAAATGGACTTTGGTGGTCAAGATGTGTTGGTATCTGTACTGATGGTACAAAAGCCATGACAGGGAGACATGGAGTGGTAACATGCAAGCAGTTGCTCTCGAAGCCACTTGGGTACACTGCAGCATCCACCGAGAGGCTCTTGCTGCCAAGTGAATGAGTGATAACTTGAAAGATGTTTTGGACACTACAGTGAAAATGGTTAACTTTGTTAAAGCAAGGCCCCTGAACTCTTGTGTATTTTCTGCACTATGCAATGATATGGGCAGCAACCATGTAAAGTTTTTACATCACACAGAAATGCACTGGTTATCAAGGGGCAAAGTATTGACACGTTTAAAAAAAATGAGAGACGAGCTTAAAGTTTTCTTTACTGACCATCATTTTCACTTGTCTGACCACTTGCATGATGACAAGTTTCTCACACGACTGGCCTATCTGGGTGATGTCTCGCCTGAACGATCTGAATCTAGGATTACAGGGACTCTCCGCAACTATATTCAATGGATTCGTTATCCCTTTCATGCACTGCCTCCAGTCCACTTACTGATATCTGAACAAGAGAGCCTCATCAAAATTGCAACAAGCGGTTCTGTGAATATGTAATTTAATCAGAATCCAATGCCAGATTACTGGATTGGGCTGTGCTCAGAGTATCCTGCCTTGGCAAATCACGCTGTTAAGACACTGATGCCTTTTGCAACCACGTACCTATGTGAGAATGGATTCTCGGACCTCACTAGCATGAAAACTAAATACAGGCACAGACTGTTTGTGGAAATTGATTTAAGACTGAGACTCTCTCCAACACAACCCAACATTGCAGAGTTATGAGCATCCTTTCAAGCACACCCTTCTCATTAAGCTGTGGTGAATTATTCAAACATTTTCGATTAACACATTTTTTTATTTTTTTATTTCACCTTTATTTAACCAGGTAGGCTAGTTGAGAACAAGTTCTCATTTGCAACTGCGACCTGGCCAAGATAAAGCATAGCAGTGTGAGCAGACAACACAGAGTTACACATGGAGTAAACAATTAACAAGTCAATAACACAGTAGAAAACAAAGGGGGAGTCTATATACAATGTGTGCAAAAGGCATGAGGAGGTAGGCGAATAATTACAATTTTGCAGATTAACACTGGAGTGATAAATGATCAGATGGTCATGTACAGGTAGAGATATTGGTGTGCAAAAGAGCAGAAAAGTAAATAAATAAAAACAGTATGGGGATGAGGTAGGTGAAAATGGGTGGGCTATTTACCAATAGACTATGTACAGCTGCAGCGATCGGTTAGCTGCTCAGATAGCTGATGTTTGAAGTTGGTGAGGGAGATAAAAGTCTCCAACTTATAAATATAAAATAAAATGAGGTTTTATATATAAGATCGTTAAATACAGAGCAAAATTATTGATTATTATTTGTGCCCTGGTCCTATAAGAGCTCTTTGTCATTTCCCATGAGCCGGGTTGTGACAAGAACTCACACTAATTCTCATGTTTAATAAATCTATTGTATTGTGTGTGTGCCAGGCTTACAATGATGGCAAAAAACAACATTAGAGAGTGAGCTGACCCTGGTGCTAGAGGGGGTATGCAGCTGTAGGTTGAATGTTTGAAGGGGTACGGGACAATAAAAAGTTTGGGAACCACTGCTCTAGAGGATAGACCCTGACAGTTGACCCCTGACCTTTAACACTAACAGCAGGTACAAAAAGGCCCTCAAGTCAAGTCCTACCCTAGCGGATCAGGTACATTAGGGCACATAGTAGTGAAACTATTCAAATGTTTTGCAATGGAAAACTATAACAGGCATTTCGTTTTTGGAAAGTATACAATAGTACCTCTGTTTCACTGAACACAAAGATTATGAGCTGTCAACAGAGGGAGATGTAAAACCCTCATCATGGTCCAGGTGTTTAAACACAACAGACATCCAATTTTATCTGTGACAAAATATTAATGAAAGTCCTCTAAATGCCAGTTGGTTATTGGTTTGCACCTGCATTCAAGCCACAAGCAGATTTTATGATTAATACCCCCCCCCCCCCCACACACACACACACACACCAGATCCTCTGTGTAGAAACCCCTGGTAAAACTACAGGATGAGCGCTGGGTAAATATTGAATCTATGACTAAACTCCAGGCGTACATAGAGAGAAGAGGGGAGAAGTTAGTGGAGAGATGCTGGGATGGAGAGAGAGAGAGAGAGAGAGAGAGAGAGAGGAGGGCGGGAGGGATGTGTGAAAGTTGGGAAGTGTGAGAGATGGGAAGCTTTCCTAATTAAGTAGCTTCTAATCAGTCTCTGAGCTGGGGCAGGGGGTGGGTGAGGTCGTTCCCTGGGTGTCATCTGTAATATTAAACCATGCTGCTCCTCTGTACTCCCACTCTGTTTGTTGTGGCTTGCATGGCTAAAACTGATCCCTTTAATAACGCCGGCAAATATGCAAATGGAGGTTTCAATATACCAAACCTTCTGCGGTCTATCCTCTCTTAATTCAAACAAAAGGCAAGAGCGAGACCTTGTCACTCAAACTTCCAAACACACACACACACATGCACTCACACACACACACACAAATACACACAAACTCCACTCACACCCAAACCTGCGGTTCTCTGATTACAACACACAGGCCAACTTATTAAGGGGGAGTTTGTGTGGAGATGGATTTGGTTCTTCCCAAGAGGCTGGAGGACTGCACTTCTTTTTCTGCTGTTCAGGTTGTTCTTAACCGTGGTCACTGGAAACACATCTGGCTCTGGCATGATCATGAGCTACATGTTAAGTAAGGCAATTTGTTGTTACTGTATGGTCTGTAAAGACTGCATGTACAGTGTCTTGCGAAAGTATTCGGCCCCCTTGAACTTTGCAACCTTTTGCCACATTTCAGGCTTCAAACATAAAGATATAAAACTGTATTTTTTTGTGAAGAATCAACAACAAGTGGGACACAATCATGAAGTGGAACGACATTTATTGGATATTTCAAACTTTTTTAACAAATCAAAAACTGAAAAATTGGCCGTGCAAAATTATTCAGCCCCCTTAAGTTAATACTTTGTAGCGCCACCTTTTGCTGCGATTACAGCTGTAAGTCGCTTGGGGTATGTCTCTATAAGTTTTGCACATCGAGAGACTGAATTTTTTTCCCATTCCTCCTTGCAAAACAGCTCGAGCACAGTAAGGTTGGATGGAGAGCATTTGTGAACAGCAGTTTTCAGTTCTTTCCACAGATTCTCGATTGGATTCAGGTCTGGACTTTGACTTGGCCATTCTAACACCTGGATATGTTTATTTTTGAACCATTCCATTGTAGATTTTGCTTTATGTTTTGGATCATTGTCTTGTTGGAAGACAAATCTCCGTCCCAGTCTCAGGTCTTTTGCAGACTCCATCAGGTTTTCTTCCAGAATGGTCCTGTATTTGGCTCCATCCATCTTCCCATCAATTTTAACCATCTTCCCTGTCCCTGCTGAAGAAAAGCAGGCCCAAACCATGATGCTGCCACCACCATGTTTGACAGTGGGGATGGTGTGTTCAGCTGTGTTGCTTTTACGCCAAACATAACATTTTGCATTGTTGCCAAAAAGTTCCATTTTGGTTTCATCTGACCAGAGCACCTTCTTCCACATGTTTGGTGTGTCTCCCAGGTGGCTTGTGGCAAACTTTAAACAACACTTTTTATGGATATCTTTAAGAAATGGCTTTCTTCTTGCCACTCTTCCATAAAGGCCAGATTTGTGCAATATACAACTGATTGTTGTCCTATGGACAGAGTCTCCCACCTCAGCTGTAGAATCTCTGCAGTTCATCCAGAGTGATCATGGGCCTCTTGGCTGCATCTCTGATCAGTCTTCTCCTTGTATGAGCTGAAAGTTTAGAGGGACGGCCACGTCTCGGTAGATTTGCAGTGGTCTGATACTCCTTCCATTTCAATATTATCGCTTGCACAGTGCTCCTTGGGATGTTTAAAGCTTGGGAAATCTTTTTGTATCCAAATCCGGCTTTAAACTTCTTCACAACAGTATCTCGGACTAGCCTGGTGTGTTCCTTGTTCTTCATGATGCTCTCTGTGCTTTTAACGGACCTCTGAGACTATCACAGTGCAGGTGCATTTATACGGAGACTTGATTACACACAGGTGGATTGTATTTATCATCATTAGTCATTTAGGTCAACATTGGATCATTCAGAGATCCTCACTGAACTTCTGGAGAGAGTTTGCTGCACTGAAAGTAAAGGGGCTGAATAATTTTGCACGCCCAATTTTTCAGTTTTTGATTTGTTAAAAAAGTTTGAAATATCCAATAAATGTCGTTCCACTTCATGATTGTGTCCTACTTGTTGTTGATTCTTCACAAAAAAATACAGTTTTATATCTTTATGTTTGAAGCCTGAAATGTGGCAAAAGGTCGCAAAGTTCAAGGGGGCCGAACACTTTCGCAAGGCACTGTATACATTGGTGGTATGGTCTTAACCCCTGTTGAACCAGTTCCTCAGACAGTTAACCTTATAAGTCAATGGTTGTGCTGTGCATGTTTTCTTAACACATGGCATGCATATACAATCATAGTTGTATACATATTATGTAAATTATCATTTGAATCATAAATAACTGCAATCTTAGACTACATATTGGACCAGTTCCCCAGGCCCATACAAACACCATATCATACTGGATACATAAAGAATAACCACAAGTAGAAATACCCAGAATCATCTCCATCTCTATCTCTGAACAGATCCCACAGTCTGAGGACGGGGTACAAAAGGCCAAGTAAGGAAGAAGCATTTATATCCTTGCTGCTAAACACATTCATAAATAATGGATGAACGTGCAGATCTCCCTCATCTTTCCTGTGTGTTCATGTCGCCGCTGACTCAATGGTGATGCCATATTGTGTGCCCCAAATGGCGACCCAGTGCACTACCAGAACCCCATGGGCTCCGGTCAAAAGTAGTGAACTATTTAGGAATAAGGTGCCATTTGGGATGCAGCCAATAGAGAAGTAGCACTGTAGCTGAGTAGGCTGAAGTCTGTTCTGTCAGAGGAGTCTCAGGATAAAGAGGGCTAACAGTACCAGGGGACGTTAGTTTGGCCTGTGGGGAATGCTGTAGAATATGGGTGGAAGAGAAAGAGCTGCTCTCAGCTGCTTAACCCAGTCAACTAAAAGCTTTCAACGAATTCAGGCAGTCGCTGCTGCCAAACTGACGTTCTGAGTATTACAAGCACTGAGCTGAGCCCAATGTTAAATGTGTGCTTTATTTAAAGAGTGTCATTGTAAACAGAGGGATACAATACATCACTTCCTGGTGAATTCTAAAGCAGGCCTGTCATTGGCAAGATATGTGGGCACAACATGGTGACACGTGAGAAAACATGGAAGGTAACATGTTTAGGTCACAGATTAGGGCCAAAAAAATCAGACTGATTGATTTTTGAGTAATGTGGGGGATTGAATGTCAAAGAGAAGAAAAGCTCATCCTGCCGACTACACCCGTGTGTAGTAAGTATCATGTGTTACCCAAAGGTTCCCGACAAAAAAATATGTAATTGAAGAAGTCTATTTGTAATTACAAAAACAATGTATGTTCTGAGGACAGTCATGTAAAAATGATTATTCTGTAAGCATGCATGAATGCTTGATGATGATTATCATGATCTAATTGCTATGCCTTGAAAAGGAATACAGAAATCACCAGCCAAACAATGAACAGTGACTAAATCCATTGTTAAAGGTGACAGTAAGGTCGTATGGCTGTTTGTCCGCTCGATATACAGTACAGTACTGTGTTTCTAGTTGCTTGCGGTTGTCAACCATGGAGCACGGTTATGACCTAGTGTTAATCGCAGGCAGATACATCACTAGGTGTGAATGAGGTGAGAATGAGGTGAAAATGAGCAAACCAAGAAACATCTGAGACCATCAATACAAATTAAACGTGTGTGTGTGTGTGTGTTTGCGTGCGTGTGTGTGTGTGTTTGCGTGCGTGTGTGTGTGTGTGTGTGTGTTTTTGTGTGTGTGATGCTCCATATAGAATTGGTGCATTGGAATATTACTGGTAGTGCTGATAATCAAGTAAATCGGCAACATCGTTTACAATGAGAACACATTCCAGCTTGCTCAGTGGTAAACTCTGCAGCCCTCTGTAACCTCAGATAGCTCTGGATAAAAGTTACTTCAGTGGCTACATCATGGTTAATTATTAATTGACAGTGGCATCATTAAGATCATCGTTATGTCTGAGGGTAACACACCAAAGCTGTGGGTAACTGCAGCCAGAGCACTTAGGCACACAAATGGTCCTGTAACACTATTCAATAGCTGTACACTTACACAGGGAGCTTGGGCAGGAGAGTGATCCTGGTACGGGTGCACCATTAACCACAGTGCTAAAGTGCCTGTGCTAAGGATCTGTGTATCTGCTTCAGGGAAGCTCACAGCAACAGCTACAGACAAGCTCCACAAGGAGGGCTCGGTAAATGACATGTTTAACTCTGGTTTAAAGGGAACAGAGTGATACCTTGAAAGATCTTGGAGTAGATTTTGCCATGGCTGCTATCTACTGAGGCTAGTCTACATCACATAGGCTACACTCCAAAGTGCATCCCAAATGGCACCCTATTCCATATAGTGCAATTGTTTTGACCAGATCCCTATGGGCCCTGGTCAAAAGCAGTGCACTGTATAATAATCAGTTGCCATTTAGGACACACACAACGTTGGGTTGTGGTGAAATCAAAGTCCAGTCATGTTCTTTCTGAGTGTAAACATCCTGTTGTTTTTACCCTCAATGTGACACCACTGCACTTCAGTGACGGTTATTATCATGAGCAGAGAAATGGACAAACTATATACAACTTTTTTTTGTATGAAATGCTCCCCCACAACAAAACATTGAATGTATAATGAAGAGCACATTAGGGAATAGCATAATACGGTGGATTATCCTGAAGCCAGGTAAAAATGTCTGGAAGTTGGGGTTGTTCCATTTTCTGAAGTGGATAAAAAAAAGAAAGAAAGCAGTTGTTTGAAAAAAGCTGAATTCCAGCCACAGTTATCTAGGTCAGCTGAACTAATTGCTTAAAGGGCTCTGAATTATTCCGCACAATTGGGATACCTACTTGAAAAGATGGAATCAAAGAATTGAGAATTTCTTTGTTAATAAGTAACGATTTAAATCCTCTGTACTTACACCATTGGAGGGTTCATGTGGAGCAGGAAGGAGTGGTTTTTCTGCTGCCAATATTTTCTGTTCCACCATAACACTCCAACGTTCCAACACAACACTCTGTACAACATGGGACCCACCCGTCGATGTTGTATGTAGGCCTACAGAAGTAACACAAAGTGGAACGATGCAATTGGGCTTTTTGGAGTATTCACATATTAATATAGTCTTTATTGAGTCTTTCTTTGTTTTGCTTGCTGACTTTGTAAGTAGTTAAAGAGGTTACAGCCTATACCTAACTTTGATGTTGATCTAAGATTTTCGTAATGTTGTTCTTAATTGTAACGTTGGGTCGGGAAAGAGGAGGGTGGAATCATCTCTTCCTGCCTGGAGGTGGAACAGGCTAGCATCATCCCCGAGCTGGTCTCGTAACAGACAGCAGAATGTGGATATACTCTGTGTTAATAGAGTGAGGACACAGGAGAATACAGTGTTAGAGAGAGAGAGAGAGAGAGAGAGAGAGAGAGAGAGAGAGAGAGAGAGAGAGAGAGAGAGAGGGGCAGGCAGGCAGTTCCTCAACATGATCAGGCATGAAGTCAATTAGAGAGAAGAGAAGGAGTGTAAAGAGTAGAGAGAGAGTGGGGGGGAGAGGAAGATAGAGAGAGTGTGAGGGAAAGAGAGTAAACATGAGAGTGAGAAAGAGTAAACGTGAACGAGAGTGAGAAAGAGAGAGAGAGAGAGTGCGTGAGAGAGAGCACATGTACGTGAGGGAGGATATAACAGACACTATACTTAAGTAGAGGTCGTGTGAGGAAATAGGAACAACCTTGTATGGGAATTACTGAGAATGAAAATGTAAATTGGAAGAGATGATTACCAAAAGTAAAGGTCCATGAGAATTTGCTTCCTGCTTGACCGAATCGTTGAACGAATAATACTAATATAATGTATTTTCTGGACTTTCAGACAATATTCTGTATTGTCCTTACTATTAAGTACAGAAAAAGTATGATATGTTATAAAATTACTTTCACATTATCTTTAAAATTCAGTAACTCTCTTCAACTCCAATAATCTAAGAAAGATCCAGATCAATTAAAGTCTAGTCTGGGGACTTGAGCATGTCCCTCAATTATACCATTTAACATTCCATATATGCAAATAAGCTAATTGTTAAAGAGGAGACTAGTTCACCATGTCGGGGTTGATGAGGGGTGCCCCCTGCCCCCCTACCTCTCAACCCCTGCCCCTTCTCTCCTCACCTCCTCCTACAGAGCTCTCCGGTCCTTTTTATTAATCCCAATTATCCTAAGTGTAGAGCCATCTCCCTGCAGTATACTGTAGCTTGTTAATAAAGCATTAATGAAGAGCAGAGAAGAGTAGCTTCTCAAGATTAGGTGGCTGACCTCTGTGATTATGGGGCTTTGGAACAGGGCCAGCCAACCACCACACTGGTGTCAGCTAACCTCTGGTTAAATAAGCTTCTGGTAGAGAGAGAGGGGGGTGGAGGGAGAGAGAGAGGGAGGGGGAAGGAGGGAGAGAGCCCCCCCCCCCCGCCCAAGGAAATGTAAATTATTATTTTGTTGCAGATGGGTGAAAATATGAAATAGTTAGAGGATTGGGGGGAAGGAGAATCGTGCTCTTCTTTCCATCTTCAGAATAGATAATTGTTTGGTAGAAACAACATTAACAGATGCTTAGGAGATGACAGGCCGATGCAGGTTATTGTTGTAGTTGTGTGTGTCATCTACCTGTGAAGTGTAATGCAGACACAGTGAAATTATACACTGGTATGGATGGCGATGACAGCGTAGCAGGGGTGTTCCTTCTGTGTCACTTCCTTCCGTTCCCTCAGAGTGACATCCGTGGTTTCACACCAGAAGTGTCGCCTATATACACACACACACACACACACACAAACACACACACACACACACACACACACACACACACACACACACACACACACACACACACACACACACACACACACACACACACACACACACACACACACAGACACACACACACACAGAAACACATGTGTAGCTGAGTGTTTGGCAGAATCCTTCTCCTGCAAATGTATAATGATGCAAACTATGCCAGCAAATGTAATCACCAAACAATACACCACTATGACAAACAATGCCAAACAGCTTGGTTGAAATATTTTAAATAACCTGCTTCTCTATTCCTTTGGACAGTAGGGATCTCATCTCTCAGTCAGGTAAGATGAATTTGCCTGTCTTGTCTGTCTGCCTGCTGCTCTGTTATGAAATCTTGATAGAAATATCTGAAGGAAATTCTAATCACAAGGGTGTTTCTCAACACTTACTTATCTAAACCACAAAGGAAGAAAGAGTTCCCAGCAGAGTCTGTCACCTCCGTATACCAGCCCCTGTCAGGGAGGGAAAATGTGCCTAAAGACACATCAACTCCCACCCAGGTTATGTACTAGACTGGTTTGAGACCCAAATTGTCACCCTATTCCCTATGCAGTACACTACTATTGTCAAAAGTAGTGCATCATGCAGGGTAAAGGGTGCCATTATGGACACCACCTGGAACACGGTCTTGCCAAACTGCTGCAAACTTAACAGCCAGATGCTGAGATCAACAAACGGAATGAGGAAGAAGTGATAGGAAAATGGGATGAAATGTTTTTCTAAAGTAAACACACAGCTACATCCCCTCACCTCTGTCTCTAAATCCCAACACACAACAGCACTTCACTGTACAGTACTTTGCTTGTTGCTAAATTTCCTGTTGTCAAAAGCCTCCATTTGAAAGTTGCTATATGGAAAAAGAAAAACAGACCAAATTTGAGAAAATATGTAAATAACTTTTCAGAGTGGATTAAAAAGACTGTTGGAGGAAAGTCAGTCATGTTCAATTAAGCCCTCATAACTGTGCCTGGCTGTCTGTAAAGATGGGCTAATTTTAAGCTCCCTGATGTTTTCAGATGTCCATCTCCACATAAAAAGGGCCAGTTCAAAAAAAGACCTTCCAATCAATGAGTATGAGGGTTCAAATAGGTGCAGATTGAAGGCCAATGGGGGGAAAGTCCTGGGACTCTTATCTTGGACAGCTAAAGAAAATGATGAGGATCTTGAGCTCTCTCAGATAAGTGAATATATTTCATTTTGTGGTGTCTTTGGTCCTTGATGTTAACTGGGGCTTAGAGGCGTGAAGGATTCTTCTCTCACTCTATGCCCGGCCGGCCTCTAAGTTGATTTATTTATCAGGTTTCTCTCTAACTCTCGAGTGGCAGCCGAGCACAGCAGAGTCGTGTGTGCTGGAAGCCAGGGGTTGGTCTACATGGCTGCACATTTTCTCTCTCTCACCACTATGTAGGGATGAGACCGGGTGACACATGGTGAGATGGGCTGAGACATGGTGGTACCTCCAATCCATAAGTCATAGCTCTTTGTTTGAAAGATCTCTGTTACTAAAGACACCTGGAAAGCACATTCACATAAACACAAAAATAGTGAGAGAGAGAGAATAAGAATGGGGGTGAGGGAGTTAGTAAGAGAGTAAGAGAGAGAGAGACAGAGAGAGAGAGAGAGAGAGAGAGAGAGAGAGAGAGAGAGAGACACACAGACAGACAGACAGACAGACAGACAGACAGACAGACAGACAGACAGACAGACAGACAGACAGACAGACAGACAGACAGACAGACAGACAGACAGACAGACAGACAGACAGACAGACAGACAGACAGACAGACAGACAGACAGACAGACAGACAGACAGACAGACAGACAGACAGACAGACAGACAGACAGACAGACAGACAGACAGACAGACAGACAGACAGACAGACAGACAGACAGACAGACAGACAGACAGACAGACAGACAGAGAGACAGACAGACAGACAGAGAGATAGACCGAGACAGAGAGACAGACCTCACAACAGCAGTCTTTTGTGTGTTTGTTTTGGAGCCAAGTAATACAGTACAACTAGGAAGCACCAGTTTTGGGGCTCATGTTGTTAAGAAACTCAATCAATTATTTTGTTGTTTGTTCCAAAATGGCTCATATTGATAACAAAACAACAAAAAGCATTTGTTGTTGTTAGTTTTTTCCCCAGCATCTCGTTCCAGCATGTTTACCACACAGGACCCCACTGATAAAGCGAGCATCTGGCTTTTATGCATAGCTGAAAGACTACACATGTATAATACATGATGATCTATTTGTAAGTCAGCCAAAACACAGATTATTGTACTGCCATATTCCTCTACAGTGTCAACACACACAGAGACTTGTACAGTCCTATTCCTCTTCCAAAATATACACTGAGTATACAAAACATTAAGAACACCTGCTCTTCCATGACATAGACTGACCAGGTAATTCCAGGTGAAAGCTATGATCCCTTATTGATGTCACCTGTTAATAAATCCACTCCAATCAATGTAGATGAAGGGAGGAGACTTTGAGCCTTGAGACAATTGAGACACAGATGTGTGTCATTCAGAGAGTGAATGGGCAAGTCAAAATATTTAAGTGCCATTGAACGGGGTGTGGCAATAGGTGCCAGGCAACTACCACACATTAGATTAATAAAATATTTCATAATTCTTCCTTCTCAAATTATCTTTGTGAGAGGGAGGGAATCTGATTTAATTGGTCCTCAACTTGCGGGTCAGAAACTTCATTCTGGTTAAATGGAGTTATTCCTGAGTTACCCTGACCGAGAACAGGTTAGTTCTGAAGGATTCGTTGCCCTAGAAATGTACCTGACTAAAAGGTGATCTACATTTGTATGACTGGTTATCCCTTGTTGAACTTGGAGTTGACTAAAGTTACCTTGCCAACTCTTCAAACCTGATTCGTAGGACACCCCTCTGCGCTCTTTTGGGGAGGGAGATGGGACGGTGTGTGTGTGTGCGCATATGCGTGCATGCATGTGTTTCTGTGTGTGTTTAATAACAATTTTCCTTGCGCCAATATCACCTGTATACCTCTATGTAAATCACTATCTATCACTTCACATACAGTATGGTTCCATTATTCTGAATCCAGCATGGATATCAAATCAAAAACTCCACATCTGAGTTTATAGAATTCATACTGTTCACTATCAAACATTTAACATGTTACAGAGCAACCCAAAAACCAACCTCTCATTTAGAAAACATGTGGCATCGATATGAGTCAGAGACATTTATTCTGCTGTCAAAATTGATTACAAAGTGTAAATAGGATAATTTTTGTAATAAAGTCAGTCTCACCCAAAACGGAGTTTTTGAAACTTGTGGACTGCACCACTATGTAAATGAAGGTTGGGTTTGTTTCAATCCTGCCCACATATCCACAGTTGGCAACACACAAGTAATCATCAATTCGGAGTGCAACTGCATATAGTGATAACCGTGGTCACTTTGGGTTGACTTTGGATATCCCTATGGGGCTATTTAGGGACCATTGGTAAATGACAACACATTTCCAACTGTTCCAAATTTCAATGACTTAAAACCCTCAAATCAACACTGTCCTCCCAAGCAAAAAGGCAGTAACTGCTCATTTGGTCGAAAATGAGTTAATGTCATTTTTCATAGACTAACAATGCTACCTGCTCTCATAAGAGGAGATCTGCAATTGATTCTAACTTCAATCTATTAGCCATACAATGAATTATATTCTGAAATTTCATCTGATGGTTTCTTTGAATCAGTACACCATACACACGATTTCTAGCCAGTGACAGCCACCTAGCTAAAACTGACGTGCCCCTACCAAAACGTCAAAACCTACCTAGCTAGCATTAGCATGAAACAATAGATTTGTGCTACATGCTCCCATAAGAGAAGATCAGCAGTTCATACTAGCGTCAATCTATTATACCTAGAATGAATATAATCCCAATAGTTGTATTCTGACATTCCATGGGTTATTTGAATCAGTAACATTACACCACACACACGATCTCTAGCCAGCTGACGGTCAGTTGGACGTGCACCCCATACTGAATTGTCAAAAGCCACGCACACTCGTTTTCCAGATGAGCACACACACAGCATAATATATCTACTCACATGTTCAGGGTTTCTGGTTTTCTTTTATATTCCAGTATTGCGTGACTGTCCCGGTCAGGAAAGTTAAAAACCCAAATTGTATCCATCACCTTTGTTGGTGGCATGTGTAATTAGTACAACACGCTTTGACATGCCAAATGTGTGCTCAATGTGTCTGCTTCAGTGCCATCATTACATGAATGCGGGAAAAACAGTTTTGCATGACTTCCACCAATCCCTGTGGTCTAGATGATCAGTATCTATGCGGATCAAAGTTGCCATGTGAGGCTGTATTAGGACTGTACACCCACGTCAATACTAGGTTTAATTCCTGTCAATGTCCATCCATGCAATTGTTGTTGCATTTGTAAATAAAGGTACAAATGTAAGAGCCTTTTTGGGAGCAGGTTTGAAATTAATAGATGAACTGAGTTATGACACTGAAAAGGATTATGGTCATTTGTTTGCACACCACAAAAGGTGGTCATCCATGACAGAATAGAATCATTAGGATACATGTCCCTGATTAGTTGCTCTATTTATTTCAGTTGAGTTTGAGGGCCACATTCCAACAAAGATTCCTGATCTACCCCCTTTAACTGAAGTCACAGTGTCAATACTATTTGAAGAAATAGAGAACTAGTGGGTGGTGTCTAACTACTTAGACATCAGTCTATCAGATGAGAAATCAATTGCCAATGATGATGATGATGATGAAGATTATCATCCACCTTCAGAGTTAGATGTTCCAGCACAAGTGGCAGCTGAGCCCGTGGAAACAACTCCAGACAACCTAGCAAACAAGAAATCCAAGATCCCCCAATGGGTAAGCCATGAGGTCCCAAATGCAAGGGGCAATGTACTCAGAATATTTCAGAGGGTAGGCAAAAGGAAATATGGGAAAAGTATTGGGAGATGAAGTATGAGAGGAAGACATGGATTTTCCACATTGTGTGGCACAGCAATCTAAGAAAAAGATCACTGTTGGCGCTGACAGTCATTTCTGTAGCATCTTCCAAACCAGAGCGTTTCTGCACAACAGGTGTGCAAAGTGTTTTTTTCTGATAAGATTGAGCTACCACCCCAAAAATGACAGGTTGATTGTCACGATGATGGGCAAGTCAATCACCACCAAACTGATTCCACCAAAGGATCAGAGGGGAAAGAAAGTTTCAGCGAGCAAATTGAACATGAATCCAATCCTGCAACACATTGAGTCCTTCCATCCCCAAATCAGCCACTACAGATGAGAGCATTCCCCACATCGCCTCTACCTCCCTAGTGACGTCAATATTCGGTTCATGCATAATGACTACAGGGAGAAGAACAAAGATGCCAGCTGCAGTTACGAAAACCTATCGCAAGGCGGTAAAGGGAAGGAACATCAGCTTTGTGAAGCTCGGAGAGGAGGAGTGCGAGCTCTGTTTGGTGCAGGGTCATCATCTGAAGATGGAACACAGGGAGAATGAGGCCATGGAAACCTAAGTCTGCCAAGACAACAGCCATGCAGCACCTGAATTCAACATCACCAACCCCGACCGCATGCAATGTAGGAAATATGAGGAACATAATAAGTCTGCAGGGCAGAGCAGAAGCCATTACCAGGCTGATGCGCAGAAAGATTGGCCTGAGGACTGGTCTGTCAGGAGCGTTGATATGCAAAAAGTCATCATGCTCCCTCGCATGCCAGGTGTGAAAACAGCATTGTTTTACAAGAAGAATCGTTGCCTATCACGAGACATTCGCCACCATTGGAAAGAAGTCTCAAAAGAAGAAGAAAACAATCTCAGTGATATGGCATGAAGGAACAGCTGGTCAGAAGGCAGAGGAGATTACTTCATCTTACGTAACAGCACTGGAGAGGGAGAGAGATGTCAAGCATGCAGTGTATTGGTTGGATAACTGCACTTCTCAAAACAAAAACTGGTGCCTCCTAACCTAACCAGTGAGTGTTGTCATTGCTGACTCAACTTTGATGGAGGACATCACCCTCAAGTTCTTCAAGCCAGGACACACAGGAAATGAAAGCTCGACCTGGAGGTGTGGTGTACAACTTCGGGAACTTACTCCGTGTGGTCGCCACTTCCAATGCAGGCAAGGTGGAGGTGGTCGAAATGAAAAAGGAAAACATCCTGGCATGGAAAGCTGGCCATCCATCGTCAAGCTGAAGAAGGCAGCAGCACCAGAGCTGGAAGAGATGGCTGAGATCCAGTTGAGGAGTGGATCCAGGAGCCTCTTCGACAATGTTTCCCATGAAGAAAAGGACTTCACAGAGCTTGACTTCATCATGAAGAAAGTCACTCTAGAAACACCCTCGAAACTACGTACCCAGGATAGAGGGATAGAAGAGTCCAAGAAGATGGACATAATCACCAAGATGTGTCCTCTGATGCCTGCAAGTCGAAGGCAGTTCTGGAATGACTTGGCTGTGAACAGCTTTGCTGAGGATGAGGAGTGATATGGAAGAGCACTGAAGAAGTTTTACTTAAAAATTAAATGTTACTTAAAAATTAAATGTAACTATTCAGCATTTTATCAATTGTAGCTAAATGTCATTTGGGTCTTCTTATGAATATGAACATATAAATATGTTTAAAATGTATTCTTAAAGCTGTTATTTATTTATTCATTCATTCAAAAGTGTCATTTGAAAAAATACAAATCATTTATTAGCAATCTCATGGTCATTTTCTTATAATTTGTATTACCCTACGTCATACTTCTATCATGTTCCATCATTACATATTACAAGACAGGTAATCATTTCATGTAATTCAAACAATTGCAGTCCTGCTTTTCATATTTTATTCTTATAACAAGACATGGGCTACTTGTCAAACATAGTATGTAATGTGACTGACACAGAACCTACATCTCTATGTAAATGCAACTGGTATCTTTGTGGAAGACACACAAAGGATGCAGTTTCAACTCTTTTGCACTGTCATTAATTACACTGCTCTTGTTGTAATAGCATAAATGAGAAGTATAGTAAACTAACAAATTAAAATGTTAGATACTGTTCTTTGCTTTGGTATTACCCTGCAATTTCTAACATATCACGCCAAGGAAGAAGGCAGTAACTGCTGTAAGGGTCAAAGGTCAAGTCAGAGGTCAGGGTCAACATGAATAAAAAATGTACTCATAGTAAGGCAACAGATCATTACATCTCCAATGATCTACCCATAATTCATTTGGCTGGACAATTAAAACACTTTTAAGCCATTTGTCTCAGTTCCACTATATGAGCAGTAACTGCCTTTTTGCTTGGGAGGGCAGAACAGTAAATTGTATAAATTAATATTCAAATATTGAACACATTTAATGAGAAAACTAAAAGGTGTGCAACATGAAAATGTTGTCTCATTTACATTGTGTAATGTATTGAAGGTCACTAACTAGCCCCAGAGACAGGCTAACTCTAGTCAAACCAACTTTGCCAATGTTGCACACCAGCCGGCTGAAGCTAATTGGCGAAATAATTTGTCTAACTCTTTCCAACTGCGAACACATATGAGACACCCAGAACAATCCACACCATGAAACCAACTCACATTTGAATTCAGTCATGACCAGTAACATTTCTTAATGAAACAAATCTAAAATGAGGCCAAATCAGGAAGTGCAATTGCCCTTTAAAGCTTGAAGCGGTGTGAAATATGTTTACATCATACCACGTCAGTCCGCCAACTGGTATGCAATGCTCAGTCTTAAGCACTAAGATAATTAGTCATCATTTCAAATGAATAAAATAATAGCAGATATTCTATATGTTCACTATAAGTAGAGGTCCATCCAAGAGAGGAGCAGTTTTGCACCTGACCGGTTCAATAAGAGTCAAAGTTAAAATAAAACAACCATTAGCTCTACATCTATACTGATGTAAACAGTGAGATTTTGTCATAGTCATGTAAACAGATATGGAGACCACCTTGTGTGTCTCTCCCTCGCTGGCATGGAAAATGGCATTAAATTAACAAAAACAGGAAGAAAGCATGGAGACTGGAGGAGAGTGTTTTAATCGTTTGTCTTCCTCAAATGAAGGGGATGGTGACGCAATCTCACGGCTCTGTCATTTCATTCAGGGTAAGTAGAGTTAGCCATAAATTAGCCTGCCCCTGAGTAGGTTCATTCTGAAGGATTTGTTGCCATACACATTTACCTGGCTAAAAAGTGAACCACTTTGTATGACCAGTTATCCCAAGTTGAACTCAAGAGTTGACTAAAGTTACCTTGCTAACTCCTCAAATCAGGTACGTGCTACCCTCGGGTCTGGTTAGAAGTGGTTGAACCTCGTCAACCATAAGACATACTCTAATTCAACTGATTTCAAAACTCGGTCCTCCAGAAAGTGGAGAGCAACACTTTGCAGTTATACAACGTGATATATTTTAAAAAAAGCAGTGTTAGAAAGGATTGCCTACACATACTGACCAGTTCGTGTTATAGACAGAAGCGTGCTACATGGCAGACCAATATGAGCTCATCTCTCGGCATGCCCAGCCCACTCATTATCTCAGCCAATCATGGCTAGTGGTAAGGTTGCTGACTTTTTCCATTGCTAAACCAACTAGGCTAATAATTTAACAATTTTATTTGTATTTACAGATGGTATACAAGTTTGTAATTAAAGCACACGAAAGTTCACATTTGAATGTAGATTGGTGCCAGATCTTTGGTCTGACGCCTGATATACAGAATGTAGAATGGTGCCAGAGAGGAAGGCTGACATTTTACATGCTCCTAACCAACTGTGTAATTTTGTTAGTTTTTTTACATTGTTTATCATTTATTTTGCAACGTATTTTGTACATAATGTTGCTGCTACCGTCTCATATGACCGAAAATAACTTCTGGACAGTGATTACTCACAACAAACTGGTAGAAGCTTTTTCCTTTAACCTCTTAACGAGTCCGACGTGAAGGATATACTGCTTTCCCAGGAACAACATTCAGCTGGCAGGATTTACACTTTATCGGCAGGATAGAACTGCAGCCTCTGGTAAGACAAGGGGTGGTGATCTATGTAAAGTATTTTTGTAAACAACAGCTGGTGCATGATATCTAAGGAAGTCTCGAGGTTTTGCTCGCCTGAGATAGAGCATCTCATGATAAGCTGTAGACCACCCTATCTACCTCATCTGTATTTTTCATAGCTGTCTACATACCACCGCAGACCGATGCTGGCACTAAGACCGCCCTCAATGAGCAGTATATCACCATAAGCAAATAGGTAAACGCTCATTTTATTATGCTTGCAATTGCAACAAATAATCTGCTCAGACCCCTACCAAGGATCATCAAAGGCCGTGCTATAAATTCTCGGACAACCCAAAGATTCTTCGATGCCCTTCCAGACTCCCTCCACCTACCCAAGAATGTCATAGTACAACAATCAGTTAACCACCTAACTGAGGAACGTAATTTAACCTTGCGTAATACCATAGATGCAGTTGCACCCCTAAAAACAAAAAAAGATTTGTCATAAGAAACTAGCTCCCTGGTATACAGAAAATATCCGAGCCCCGAGCAAGCTTCCAGAAAACTGGAATGGAAATGGCGCGACACCAAACTGGAAGTCTTCCAATTAGCTTGGAAAGACAGTACCTTGCAGTATCGATGAGCCCACACTGCTGCACGATCGTCCTATTTTTCCAACTTAATTATGGAGAAAAAGAAAAAAGAAAATGTTTATTTTTGATACGGTCGCAAACCTAACTAAAAAGCAGCATTCCCCAAGAGAGGATGGCTTTCCCTTCAGCAGTGATAAATTCATGAACTTCTTTAACAAAAAGATCATGATCATAAGAAAGCAAATGATGGACTCATCTTTAAATCTGCGTATTTCTCCAAAGCTCAGTTGTCCTGAGTCTGCATAAAACTGGCAGGACCTAGGATCAAGGGAGACACTGTTTTTTAATACTTGACATTTTGATGAAGCTAGTCATTGCCTCTAAACCTTCAAGCTGCATACTGGACCCTATTCCAACTAAGCTACTGAAAGAGATGCTTCCTGTGCTTGGCCCTCCTATGTTGAATATAATAAATACCCACCGGATGTGTACCAAACTCACTAAAAGTGGCAGTAATAAAGCCTTTCTTGAAAATGCCAAACCTTGACCCAGAAAATATAAAAAACAATCAGCCCATATCAAATCTCCCGTTCCTCTCAAAAATGTTGGAAAAAGCTGTTGCGCAGCAACTCACTGACTTCCTGAATACTAACAATGTAAACGAAACACTTCAGTCTGGTTTTAGACCTCATCATAGCACTGAGACTGCTCGTGAAGGTGGTAAATGACCTTTTAATGCCGTCAGACCAAGGCGCCAGACCAAAGATCTGTCCTCGTGCTCCTAGACCTTAGAGCTGTTTTTGATACCATCAATCACCACATTCTTTTGGAGAGATTGGAAACCCAAATTGGTCTACACGGACAAGTTCTGGCCTGGTTTAGATCTTATCTGTCGGAAAGATATCAGTTTGTCCCTGTGAATAATTTGTCCTCTGACAAATCAACTGTCAATTTCGGTGTTCCTCAAGGTTCCGTTTTAAGACCTCTATTGTTTTTACTATATATCTGACCTCTTGGTGATGTCATTAGGAAAAATAATGTTATCTTTCACTGCTATGCGGACGATACACAGCTGTACAATTCCATGAAATTGCTCTCCCTGGAAGCCTGTGTTTCAGACATAAGGAAGTGGATGGTGGCAAATGTTTTACTTTTAAACTCTGACAAAACAGACTTGCTAGTTCCAGGTCCCAAGAAGCAAAAGACATCTTCTTTGGGATCTGACAATTAATCTTGATGGTTGTACAGTCGTCTCAAATAAAACTGTAAAGGACCTCGGAGTTACTCTGGACTCTGAAATCTCTTTCTTTTTCCATCTAGTAACATAGCAAAAATCAGAAACCTTATGTCCAAAAATGATGCAGAAAAATGAATCCATGCTTTTGTCACTTCTAGGTTAGACTAATGCACTACTTTCCAGCTACCTGGATAAAGCACTAAAGAAACTTCAGTTAGTGCTAAACACGCTGCAAGAATCTCAACTAGAAACAAAAAATGTGATCATATTACTCCAGTGCTAGCCTCTCTACACAGGCTTCCTGTTAAGGATAGGGCTGAATTCAAGGTTTTACTGCTAACCTAAAAAGCACTACAAAGCATCCTAGCTATGTTTCTGATTTGGTCCTGATTTGGTCCTACATACCTACAGTGGGGCAAAAAAGTATTTAGTCAGCCACCAATTGTGCAAGTTCTCCCACTTAAAAAGGTGAGAGAGGCCTGTAATTTTCATCATTTACACTTCAACTATGACAGACAAAATGAGAAAAATGTATTATTGAATTTATTAGCAAATTATGGTGGAAAATAAGTATTTGGTTAATAACAAAAGTTTATCTCAATACTTTGTTTTATACCCTTTGTTGGCAATGACAGAGGTCAAACGTAAGTCTTCACAAGGGTTTTCACACACTGTTGCTGGTATTTTGGCCCATTCCTCCATGCAGATCTCCTCTAGAGCAGTGATATTTTAGGGGCTGTTGCTTGGCAACACGGGCTTTCAACTCCCTCCAAAGATTTTCTATGGGGTTGAGATCTGGAGACTGGCTAGGCCATTCCAGGACCTTGAAATGCTTCTTACGAAGCCACTCCTTTGTTGCCCGGGCGGTGTGTTTGGGATCATTGTCATGCTGAAAGACCCAGCCACGTTTCATCTTCAATGCCCTTGCTGATGGAAGGAGGTTTTCACTCAAAATCTCACGATACATGGCCCCATTCATTCTTTCCTTTACACGGATCAGTCGTCCAGGTCCCTTTGCAGAAAAACAGCCCCAAAGCATGATGTTTCCACCCCCATGCTTCACAGTAGGTATGGTGTTCTTTGGATGCAACTCAGCATTCTTTGTCCTCCAAAAACGACGATTTGAGTTTTTACCAAAAAGTTATATTTGTGTTACTGATGGTAGGATTTGTTACTTTGGTCCCAGCTCTCTGCGGGTCATTCACTAGGTTTGGTTCTGGGATTTTTGCCCACTGTTCTTGTGATCATTTTGACCCCAAGGGGGGAGATCTTGCTTGGAGCCCCAGATCGAGGGAGATTATCAGTGGTCTTGTATGTCTTCCATTTCCTAATAATTGCTCCCACAGTTGATTTCTTCAAACCAAGCTGCTTACCTATTGCAGATTCAGTCTTCCCAGCCTGGTGCAGGTCTACAATTTTATTTCTGGTGTCCTTTGACAGCTCTTTGGTCTTGGCAATAGTGGAGTTTGGAATGTTACTGTTTGAAATAGTGGACAGGTGTCTTTTATACTGATTACAATTTCAGACAGGTGCCATTAATACAGGTAACGAGTGGAGGACAGAGGAGCCTCTTAAAGAAGAAGTTACAGGTCTGTGAGAGACAGAAGTCTTGCTTGTTTGTAGGTGACCAAATACTTATTTTCCACCATAATTTGAAAATAAATTCATAAAAAATCCTACAATGTGATTTTCTGGATTTGTTTTCTAATTTTGTCTGTCATAGTTGAAGTGTATCTATGATGAAAATTACAGGCCTCTCTCATCTTTTTAAGTGGGAGAACTTGCACAATTGATGGCTGACTAAATACCTTTTTTCCCCACTGTACATGTCACAAGATGCAGGCCTCCTTATTGTCCCTAGAATTTCTAAGCAAACTGCTGGAGACATGGCTTTCTCCTATAGAGCTCCCTTTTTGTGGAATGGTCTGCCTACCTATGTCAATGACGCAGAATTGGTCTCAACCTTTGTTTTTATTGAAGACTTATCTCTTCAGTAGGTCCTATGATTGAGTGTAGTCTGGCCCAGGGGTGTGAAGGTGAACGGAAAGGTAGTGGTGCAACGAACCACCTTTGCTGTCTCTGCCTGGCCGGTTCCCCTCTCTACACTGGGATTCTCTGCCTCTAACCCTATTATGGGGGCTGAGTCACAGGCTTACTGGTGCTCTTCCATGCCGTCCCTAGGACGGGTGCGTCACTTGATTATGTTGAGTCCCTGACATGATCATCCTGTCTGGGTTGTCCCCACTCTAGGGAGTTTTTCCAAGCCACCGTGCTTCTACATCTGCATTGCTTGCTGTTTGGGGTTTTAGGCTGGGTTTCTGTATATCACTTTGTTACATCGGCTGATGTAAAAAAGGGCTTTATAAATACATTTGATTGATTGATTGATCATCCAGAGGCGGCGCTCATAGTGGCTGGGGACTTTAATGCAGGGAAACTTAAATCCATTTTACCAAATTTCTTCAAGCATGTTAAATGTGCAAGCAGAGGGAAAAAACTTTACTCCACACACAGAGATGCGTACAAAGCTCTACCTCGCCCTTCAGTTGGCAAATCTAACCATAATTGTATCCTCCTGATTCATGCTTACAAGCAAAAATTTAATCAGGAAGCACCAGTGACTCGGTCAATAAAAAAGTGGTCAGATGAAGTAGATGCCAAGCTACAGGACTGTTTTGCTAGCACAGACTGGAATATGTTCCGGGATTCTTCCGATGGCATTGAGGAGTACACCACATCAGTCACTTGCTTCATCAATAAGTGCTTCGATGACCGTCCCTACCCAAATCTAGCTCCCTGTAACTCAGGCCCTGAAGCAAGGATATGCATATTCTTAGTATCATTTGAAAATAAACACTTTGAAGTTTGTGGAAATGTGAACGGAATGAAGGAGAATATAACACAATAGATCTAGTAAAAGATTTTATAAAACATTATTTTGTATTTTTTTGTACCATCATGTTTGAAATGCAAGAGAAAGGCCATAATGTATTATTCTAGCCCAGGTGCAATTTAGATTTTGGTCACTAGATGGCAGCAGTGTATGTGCAAAGTTTTAGACTGATCCAATGAATCATTGTATTTCAAAATGTTGTATCATGACTGCCCAAATCTTCCTAATTTATTTAATAATAACTTTTCATGTTCAAAATTGTGCACTTTCCTCAAACAATAACATGATATTCTGTCACTGCAATAGCTAATGTAAATTGTACAGTGCAGTTAGATTAACAAGAATTTAAGCTTTCACCAATATCAGAAATGTCTATGTCCTGGGAAATGTTCTTGTTACTTGCAACCTCATGCTATTTGCATTAGCCTATGTTAGGTCAACCGTCCCGTGGAAGGGACATCGATCCTGAAGAAGTTTTAATGCAAGTTAGTGCTAGTTTGACCACCAGAGGGCATCTTTGAGAAGCATTTATAGTCTTCCATATTGGCATTACCAGAGAATTTTAAACCTTTTTTGTAATAACATAGTATATGGGATTGATTTGAGCTTCTTAAGGTATAGGGGGCAGCATTTTCACTTTTGGATAAATAGCGTGCCCAATTTCAATATTAGTAGATTAACCGTTCAGAATTTTTTTTTTTTTTGAGGTCTCTGTCTGTTCACTGAGGTCTCATTGGCAAACAATATTTCTTAGGAACTGGTTTTCAGTTCCTACCGCTTCCACTGGATGTCACCAGTCTTTGGAATTTGGTTGAGGTTATTAATTTGTGCAATGAAGAAGTAGGGCCAACTAGGAACTGCGTAACACTGTTGAGAGTTGCGCAAGACTTGAAACGTAGCTTGGTTTGTTGTGTTCCTGTATTGAACACAGATAGACCCGTCTTCAATTTGATCGATTATTAACATTTAAAAATATCTAAAGTTGTATTACAAAAGTAGTTTGAAATATTTTGGCAAAGTTGATAGGCAACTTTTGAAATATTTTGTAGTGACGTTGCGCATTTTGGAAGCTGTTTTTTTTCTGGATCAAACAGGCCAAATAAATAGATATTTTGGATATATATGGACGGAATTATTCGAACAAAAGGACCAATTGTGATGTTTATGGGACATATTGGAGTGCCAACAAAAGAAGCTTGTCAAAGGTAAGGCATGTTTTATATTTTATCTCTGCGTTTTGTGTAGCGCCTGCAGGGTTGAAATATGCTACCCTCTTTGTTTACTGTTGTGCTATCATCAGATAATAGCTTCTTATGCAGTCGCCGAAAAGCCTTTTTAAAATCTGACAAGTTGGCTGGATTCACAACGAGTGTAGCTTTAATTGAGTATCTTACATGTGTGATTTTTCTATCAATTTATTTGAATTTACCGTGCTGCATTTTCCCTGGTTTTTGGCCAAGTGGGACGCAAGCGTCCCCTATACCATAAGAAGTTAAGAAATGTTGCTTAATTAATTTGATTAATAGTATGGTGTCAATCACCCTACTATGGTATGGTGGAGAAAAACTAAAACCCTCAGGGTTTCCATTAGGATGGAATGGAAAATATGGCACTGTACAACGTGACGGTTGGGAGTAGGCTACAGCATAAGAAGATTGGGGATTCTAAATTGTTTCCCTTCATTAGACACCTTTGAGTCACGCCATGACTATAGTTTGCTTTGTATGTTTATATGTTTTGTTTGGTCAGGGTGTGATCTGAGTGGGCATTCTATGTTGGAAATCTAGTTTGTCTGTTTCTGTGTTTGGGCTGATATGGTTCTCAATCAGAGGCAGGTGTTAGTCGTTGTCTCTGATTGGGAACCATATTTAGGTAGCCTGTTTTGTCATTGTTGGTTGTGGGTGATTGTCTATGTCTATATTAGTTGCTTGTGTCAGCACAGTTCTTATAGCTTCACGGTCGGTTTTCGTTTTTTGTTTTGTATTCAGTGTTCAGTGCTTTCTTTAATTAAAATATCATCATGAACATATACCACGCTGCATTTTGGTCCGCTTCTTACGACGATCGTGACACTTTGTTCCAATATTTCGGTAAATCAGTGATATTTCTTCCCAGAGTAATTCATTATGGATCCATAACGAAATCAACATCTGCATTTTGAAAGAGTATTTTTATCATTATTTTATTAATGAAAGCATAAAGATGCTGATGAAGAAATACAGCACTGTACAGTATATGCTTTTACATTTGGATAATAAAGCATTTAAAGCATTTTGAAGACAGGCACGCGGGAGACCGGCGTTTAATTTCCCGACGGGGAGGAAGGAGTAGGCTGTCCTTGTAAATAAGAATTTGTTCTAAACTGATTTCATATACAGTATGTTATTTCATAGTTGTGATGTCTTCAATATTATTCTACAATGTAGAAAATAGTAAAAATAAAGAAAAATCCTGGAATGAGTAGGTGTGTCCAAACTTTTGACTAGTAATTGCTTAATTAATTTGATTGATATTATGGTGTTTCTTTCCATGAAAAATGAAAAAAGCTCTGGGTTTCTGTTAGGATGGAACAGAAAATATGGTGCTGTACAACGTGACGGTCGGCAGTACAGTACTGGGCTATTTAGCTAAAGAGTCCCTGTGTCGTGCGGGCAGGGCACGCGGGAGACCGGGGTTCAATTCCCCGACGGGGAGGAAGGAATAGGCTGTCCTCGTAAATAAGAATTTGTTCTTAACTGACTTGCCTAGTTAAATTCAATCTGGAGTGTCTCCGCTCATAAATTCAGAGCATTGTCAGTTTGTACATTCAAACAGGAGCGCACACTGCACGTACGGTCCAAAGAGTAAGGTTGATTTAAGCGTTCTGGCCTTATAACGGCAGTCAAGCACCCAAGCTAACGTTGTTTAGCTTGCTACCTACTCCCAGACACAAATGAGACCACTCTGGCCATTTTACTCGCCCTAGCAGAGCTGGTTAGGCTGTTTTCGTGTTATCCAGAGCGTTGTTGACAGTAACTGTGCTGCTGGAAACAATTTAATTACGCTTTTTTTGCTGAGGTTACCTGACACCGGCTATATTCAACGGGGGTTGAGCACTCGTAAATTCAATGTTCTGCGCTCTCGTACACTCAGATGAGAGTGCTCTGAAATCGGAGTTGATAGCCAGAGCAAATTTACTAAAGCACCCGAATGTCCATTGAGAACGCACAATGACTATACCATTTAGCTAAGCTAAGAATGACGGGAATAATCAAGTCAATAAACGTTGGGTAGTTAGATAGCCTATAGTTAATATACTGTCAAGTTTGATGTACAACTACTAACGTTAGGTAGATAGCTAACATACCGGTACATACTGCTGTAATGATATGCTATGTGGACAGTCTAGCTAGCAAATTGTCAGCCAACATAACGTGTAAGGTAACTTATTTTAAAAGTCATTACTTTATTACATTGAGTAGCAAGCTACCGCTAGGACGCTCTCTATTGACTCTGCAGCTTGAGCATGTTCGGGCAAGAAGGTTAAGGGTTTGAAACCTGCTCCCTGCTTGTTTCATTTAAAGTCGTGAACAATTATCAGTTCATTATTTGGTTTATATTTCCCTTTCATTGTCAGTTAGAGACACAGTAGTGCAGTTAGAGACACAGTAGTGCATTGGGACCAAAAAGCATAATCAATACTCTAACTCCCCCTTGGTCGTTAGGGCAAATCTGGTCTGTGATAGGGGGGGGGGGGGGGGGGTTCACACCTAGCTTGGTTATTAGACTATTCTTCAGTAAAGGTCGAATAGTCTATTGTTCAGCGATCAGCCCCCCTCCTCAACTTGCAACAAATTGTTGTTACTCCCATCTCGTTCCTCGCCCTCTTCCGCGCATCATTCTCGACCCGAGTGGCTCGCTTGTGGGTGTGCGCAAATCAAATCAAATTTTATTTGTCACATACACATGGTTAGCAGATGTTAATGCGAGTGTAGCGAAATGCTTGTGCTTCTAGTTCCGACAATGCAGTAATAACCAACGAGTAATCTAACCTAACAATTCCACAACTACTACCTTACAAAACAAGTGTAAAGGGATAAAGAATATGTAAATAAAGATATATGAATGAGTGATGGTACAGAATGGCATAGGCAAGATGCAGTAGATGGTATCGAGGACAGTATATACATATGAGATGGGTAATGTAGGGTATGTAAACATACAGTGGCATAGTTTAAAGTGGCTAGTGAAAAATGTATTACATAAAGATGGCAAGATGCAGTAGATGATAGAGTACAGTATATACATATACATATGAGATGAGTAATGTAGGGTATGTAAACATTATATTAAGTGGTATTGTTTAGAGTGGCTAGTGATACATTTTTTACATACATTTCCATTATTAAAGTGAGCTGGAGTTGAGTCAGTATGTTGGCAGCAGCCACTCAATGTTAGTGGTGGCTGTTTAACAGTCTGATGGCCTTGAGATAGCCTTGAGATAGCTGTTTTTCAGTCTCTCGGTCCCTGCTTTGATGCACCTGTACTGACCTCGCCTTCTGGATGATAGCGGGGTGAACAGGCAGTGGCTCGGGTGGTTGTTGTCCTTGATGATCTTTATGGCCTTCCTGTGACATCGGGTGGTGATGTGATGCGTTGTGCAGACCTCACTACCCCCTGGAGAGCCTTACGGTTGTGGGCGGAGCAGTTGCCATACCAGGCGATGATACAGCCTGACAGGATGCTCTCGATTGTTTATCTGTAGAAGTTTGTGAGTGCTTTTGGTGACAAGCCTCCTGAGGTTGAAGAGGCGCTGCTGCGCCTTCTTCACAACGCTGTCTGTGTGGGTGGACCAATTCAGTTTGTCCGTGATGTGTACGCCGATGAACTTAACACTTACTGTCCCGTCGATGTGGATAGGGGGGTGCTCCCTCTGCTGTTTCCTGAAGTCCACAGTCATCTCCTTTGTTTTGTTGACGTTGAGTGTGAGGTTACAGGATATGGCAGATATGGCAGAATTTTCAGTTGTGCGTCAAAAATAGCATAGCAAGTTTGTAAGAAGGTCTGGTTATTCACAGGCAAATTGTTATATGCTATGGAGGTACATTTGTGTCTTTTTGTCGAGAGCAAAACTGATTTTTCAATCAAAAATAATTGTTCTGAAAGGAAAAACGAAGCTTCAGGGTTTAACAATTTTTTTGCAGTCAAATATTTTGTAATAGAGCGCAAAACTTTATGCATTTTATTCCCCCCCAAAAAGTTGGAGAACAAAAAATGTATTTGAAAAGATAACTCCAATTAAATTTCACTATCAACCACCCTCTATTTTGGCAATTTTTTGAGTGTCAGTTTGGATACAACCAATACTGTCTTTCCGACACAAAAGAAGTCATAGCGGACACCTATGAAGGACTGTCTGATGATGGCATCTCAGGTAAGCAGCAGTGGGCGTTCTTCCGTCCAACTTCTACATAGTACAATGGTGAAAAGTTAGGGAGTCTTTGAAGTGTGCAGATGGTGCAGGTATCATTGCCAAAATGATCCAGCTTGTTGCATTGCAAAGATACTCTGTTCCTGCTCCCCTGTCTCTCGTCAACATTGATACAAATCATAAATTTGGTACTTAAGGTACTAAGATGTATAATGTCTCCATGAAATCTAAGAAGTTATTTTACATTTTTATTCTTACTTATTCGTAGACACATTTTCAATTTGTTATACTTACAGTTGAAGTCGGAAGTTTACATCCACCTTAGCAAAATACATTTCAACTGTCATGCACAAAGTAGATGTCCTCACCGACTTGCCAAAACTATAGTTTGTTGAGAAGAAACTTATGGAGCGGGTGAAAAATGAGTTTTAAGTGTATGTAAACTCTGACTTCCACTGTACACCTTGGCCAGATACATTTAAACTCAGTTTTTCACAATTTCTGACATTTAATCCTAGTAAAAATTCCCGGTCAGTTAGGACCACCGCTTTATTTTAAGAATGTAAAATGTCAGAATAATATTAGAGAGAATGATTTATTTCAGCTTTTATTTCTTTCATCACATTCCCAGTGAATCAGAAGTTTACATACACTCAATTAGTATTTGGTAGCATTGCCTTTAAATTGATTAACTTGGGTTAAATGTTTCGGGTAGCCTTCCACAAGCTTCCCACAATAAATTGGGTGAATTTTGGCCCATTCCTCCTGACAGAGCTGGTGTAACTGAGGCAGGTTTGTAAGACTCCTTGCTCGCACATGCTTTTTCAGTTCTGCCCACAAATTTTCTACAGGATTGGGGTCAGGGCTTTGTGATGGCCAATCCAATACCTTAAGGACTTTGTTGTCCTTAAGCCATTTTGCCACAACATTGGAAGCATGCTTTGGGTCATTGTCCATTTGGAAGACCAGTCCCTCCTGCAGCAAAGCAACCCCACAACATGATGCTACCACCCCTGTGCTTCACGGTTGGGATGGTGTTATTCGGCTTGCAAGCATCCCCCTTTTTTCCTCCAAACATAACGATGGTCATTATGGCCAAACAGTTATATTTTTGTTCCATCAGACCAGAGGACATTTCTCTAAAAAGTATGATCTTTGTCCCCATGTGCAGTTGCAAACTGTAGTCTGGCTTTTTTGTGCCGGTTTTGTAGCAGAGGATTCTTCCTTGCTGAGCGGCCTTTCAGGTTATGCCGATATAGGACTCGTTTTACTGTGGATATAGATACTTTTGTACCTGTTTCCTCCAGCATCTTCACAGGGTCCTTTGCTGTTGTTCTGGGATTGATTTGCACTTTTCACACCAAAGTACGTTCATCTTTAGGAGACAGAACGTGTCTCCTTCCTGAGCGGTATGATGGCTGCATGATCCCATGGTGTTTATACTTGCGTACTATAGTTTGTACAGATAAACATGGTACCTTCAGGCATTTGGAAATTGCTCCCAAGGATGAACCTCACTTGTGGAGGTCTACAATTTTTGGGTGGCTGATTTATTTTGATTTTCCCGTGATGTCAAGCAAAGAAGCACTGATTTTGAAGGTAGGCCTTGAAATACATCCACAGGTACACCTCCAATTGACTCAAATGATGTCAATTAGCCTATCAGAAGTTTTTAAAGCCATGACAGCCTTTTCTGAAATTGTCAAAGCTGTTTAAAGGCACAGTCAAATTAGTGTATGTAATCTTCTGACCCACTGGAATTGTGATACAGTGAATTATAAGTGAAATAATCTGTCTTTAAACATTTGTTGGAAAAATGACTTGTGTCATGCACAACGTAGTTTGTTATCAAGAAATGTGTGGAGTGGTTGAAAAGCAAGTTATAATGACTCCAACCTAAGTGTATGTAAACTTCCGACTTCAACTGTATATTACACAGGAAGTATTATTAAAGAGATGCTTTACTTTGAAATACAGATAGAGATGTAGTAGTCCCAGAATTACTGATCCAGGTCAGTTTTGCATTTCACCGCCTGATTATGATGACTGACCATGTTAGAATAAAAAAATAAAGCTTAATTATGCTCTCTCTCTATCCATCAGTCTCTCGTCTGCAGGTATGTTTTGATGTGAGAGAAGAAGCCAGTCCCTTCATCACCACCTCATCCGCTCTTAAGATTAACTTTATGGTCGACTGGGAGCCCAAGGCTGGTTAGGAGACACAGCTAGAGGCACTATGTAATTGTGATGAACTGAGAGAATATTAGGGTAGCACTGTAATTCATTAATCATATGCTGTTTTCCCTGCTCCTCTGTTTTACCTCTTTCCTTTTCTGTCTTCAACACCTTTCTCCCTACCTCCCCTTATTCCTCTTTTTTATAATGCACACCATTATAAAGAATCATTATAAAGAATTTGTTCTTAACTGACTTGCCTGGTTAAATAAAGGTAAAATATATACATTGAAGTACAGATTGAACTTGTATTTATAATATAATATTACAATTATAATATTTATAATGCATGTATTATGTATTTGTAACACCTGGATAATGAACTTTCAATAAAGCGTTTCACATTCTCCACTGGTTGAAATTAAGTATCTCATTGGAATACTACACCTATCCTGTGTCCTCAGACTAATGCAGACGAAGGGAGTTTGATATGCATAGGTGTATTTCTGTATATACTGTATAAATTGCAAATCAGCCTTTACTTAAATCATGTTTCTAATCTAGTGCATAGTTACAATGTGTAATCATTGATGTCCCAAGAGCAGGAGTGGTAAACATTGCTGAAGTGTATTATTGTAATACATACATGAAGACACAGCATCATTCAAAGATTGGAGTTGGATACACCTGGTATTGGATATGACTGAAAAATAATGTCTCACAGAGATTCAAACATGAACCGCACATTTATTTGCCAAGGAAGAGTACATGATCAGTGAATATTTTCAATGTACAGGCTTCAATGTGTTGATCCCATGCGTGGTAACAACTACAATACAGATATATAGGACTTGCATCCTTGGCACAATAAAGTTATTATATTCTACTCAATCCATAGGTTTCATTAATGACATTCAGACTTGAAGACGATACAGCAACTGTGATAGCTGAGGTTCATAGATAGTTCAGAACCTAATATTCATACCAAAAGTTTTAGGATCCATACACAGATCGGCTACATGCTGTAGCTAGCTACACATCCACATCCATAGGCATACAATTATTTTTATCCTCCACTGCGCCATAAGCAAATAAATAGCTATGTTACTTCAGCTGCATTGCATGGCAAATATAATCAAGGCAAGCTAACACAATTGTACATTCAATTTGCAGTAAATGCTTTGCTAGCTAGATTCTTTACATCAACTGTTTCACAAGATGACAGCCTGGTTTACTGGTTTTCTCAGGAGTCCTTAAAACATTAAACAACACAAATGACAAATTGATACTCATGTCATAACACTTGCTAGCTAGCTGGCTACTGTTAGCTAGTCAGCTAACTTGTTAAAAAGCAATTTTTGTAAATTAACTTTAAGACAAAAGAATATGCACAATCGTTTGTCTCTACATTAACTAAAATATTCCTCTCAATTGTAAATTTTTTACTTGACTCGTTATGATGTTATAACTACTTACATTTGCTTCCACCTGCGTCAATTTCGTTATTGGAACCAATCAATATGATTGGTCATATAAAAACCTTGGAACCTAAATGCATAACGAGTGCTCTAACTCCCCCTTGCGGTGGTCTGGAGCAATGAAGCTGTGATGCTACAGGGTACCTCTAAGTCCCGGGGTGTAAGCTCGCAACTTTTAAAGGAGAAACCACTGTATGTGAGAATGCTATTCATTGACTACAACTCAGCGTGCAACACCATAGTGCCCTCAAAGCTCATCAGTAAGCTACGGACCCTGGGACTCATCACCTCCCTCTGCAACTGGATCCTGGACTTCTTGACGGGCCGTCCCCAGGTGGTAAGGTTAGGTAACAACACATCACTCATTACTGCACGGCCAGGCACGACTCCAAATCCATCATTAAGTTTGCAGATGACACAGCAGTGTTAGAACTGATCAGCAACAACGACGAGACAGCCTATAGGGAGGAAGTCAAAGACCTTGCCGTGTAGTGCCAGGACAACAACCTCTCCCTCAATGTGATCAAGACAAAGGAGATGATTGTGGACTACAGGAAAAGGAGGACCGAGCACACCCCCATTCTCATCGACGGGGCTGTAGTGGAGCAAGTTGAGAGCTTCAAGATCCTTGGTGTCCACATCACCAACAAACTAACATGGTTCAAGCACACCAAGACAGTTGTGAAGAGGGCATGACAAAACCTATTCCCCCCCCAGGAGACTGAAAAGATTTGGCATGGGTCCTCATATCCTCATAAGGTTCTACAGCTGCACCATCGAGAGCATCCTGACCAGTTGCATCACTGCCTGGTACGGCAACTGCTCGGTCTCTGACCGCAAGGCACTACGGAGGGTAGTGCAAATGGCCCAGTACATCACTGGAGCCAAGCTTCCTGCCATCCAAGATGTCTATACCAGGCGGTATCAGAGAATGGCCCAAAAAATTGTCTAAGACTCCAGCCACCCTAGTCATAGGCTGTTCTCTCTGCTACTGCATGGCAAACGGTACCGGAGTGCCAAGTCTAGGTCCAAGAGGCTTCTAAACAGCTTCTACCCCCAAGCCATTAGATTCCTGAACATCTAATCAAATGGCTACCCAGATTATTTGCATTGCTCCCCCCTCTTTTACGCTGCTGCTACTCTCTGTTATTATCTATGGTTCGTCACTTTAATAACTCTATCTCCATGTACATATGGTTTCAATTACCTCGACTACTCGGTACCCCCGCACATTGACTCTGTACTGTTACCCTCTATACAGTGGGGCAAAAAAGTATTTAGTCAGCCACCAATTGGGCAAGTTCTCCCACTTAAAAAGATGAGAGAGGCCTGTAATTTTCATCATAGTTACACTTCAACTATGACAGACAAAATGAGAAAAAAATCCAGAAAATCACATTGTAGGATCTTTAATGAATTTATTTTCAAATTATGGTGGAAAATAAGTATTTGGTCACCTACAAACAAGCAAGATTTCTGGCTCTCACAGACCTGTAACTTCTTCTTTAAGAGGCTCCTCTGTCCTCCACTCGTTACCTGTATTAATGGCACCTGTTTGAACTTGTTATCAGTATAAAAGACACCTGTCCACAACCTCAAAGAGTCACACTCCAAACTCCACTATGGCCAAGACCAAAGAGCTGTCAATGGACACCAGAAACAAAATTGTAGACCTGCACCAGGCTGGGAAGACTGAATCTGCAATAGGTAAGCAGCTTGGTTTGAAGAAATCAACTGTGGGAGCAATTATTAGGAAATGGAAGACATACAAGACCACTGATAATCTCCCTCGATCTGGGGCTCCATGCAAGATCTCACCCTGTGGGGTCAAAATGATCACAAGAACAGTGAGCAAAAATTCCAGAACCACATGGGGGGACCTAGTGAATGACCTGCAGAGAGCTAGGACCAAAGTAACAAAGCCTACCATCAGTAACACACTACGCCGCCAGGGACTCAAATCCTGCAGTGCCAGAGGTGTCCCCCTGCTTAAGCCAGTACATGTCCAGGCCCGTCTGAAGTTTGCTAGAGAGCATTTGGATGATCCAGAAGAAGATTGGGAGAATGTCATTTGGTCAGATCAAACCAAAATATAACTTTTTGGTAAAAACTCAACTCATCTTGTTTGGAGGACAAAGAATGCTGAGCTGCATCCAAAGGACACCATACCTACTGTGAGACATGGGGGTGGAAACATCATGCTTTGGGACTGTTTTTCTGCAAAGGGACCAGGACGACTGATCCGTGTAAAGGAAAGAATGAATGGGGCCATGTATCGTGAGATTTTGAGTGAAAACCTCCTTCCATCAGCAAGGGCATTGAAGATGACGTGGCTGGGTCTTTCAGCATGACAATGATCCCAAACAAACCGCTCGGGCAACGAAGGAGTGGCTTCGTAAGAAGCATTTCAAGGTTCTGGAGTGGCCTAGCCAGTCTCCAGATCTCAACCCCATAGAAAATCTTTGGAGGGAGTTGAAAGTCTGTGTTGCCCAGCAACAGCCCCGAAACATCACTGCTCTAGAGGAGATCTGCATGTAGGAATGGGCCAAAATACCAGTAACAGTGTGTGAAAACCTTGTGAAGACTTACAGAAAACGTTTGACCTCTGTCATTGCCAACAAAGGGTATATAACAAAGTATTGAGATAAACTTTTGTTATTGACCAAATACTTATTTTCCACCATAATTTGCAAATAAATTCATAAAAAATCCAACAATGTGATTTTCTGGATTTTTGTTTCTCATTTTGTCTGTCATAGTTGAAGTGTACCTATGATGAAAATTACAGGCCTCTCTCATCTTTTTAAGTGGAAGAACTTGTATGTCACACCCTGACCATAGTTTGCTTTGTATGTTCTATGTTTTGTTTGGTCAGGATGTGATCTGAGTGGGCATTCTATGTTGGATGTCTTGTTTCTCTGTTTATGTGTTTGGGCCTGATATGGTTCTCAATCAGAGGCAGGTGTTAGTCATTGTCTCTGATTGGGAACCATATTTAGGTAGCCTGTTTGGTGTTGGGTTTTGTGGGTGATTCTTCCTGTCTTTGTGTTTGTTACACCAGATAGGGCTGTTTTCGTTTTTTTCACGGTTCTTGTTTTTGTATATTGTTCTATTTTCATCTTCATTAAAGATTTATCACAATAACCACGCTGCGTTTTGGTCCGCCTCTCCTTCAACAGAAGAAAGCCGTGACATTGTACAATTGGTGGCTGACTAAATACTTTTTTGCCCCACTGTATATAGCCTTGCTATTGTTATTTTACTGCTGCTCTTTAATTATTTGTTACTTTTATTTCTTGTTCTTATTTTTTTGTTGGTATTTAAAAAAAACAGCATTGTTGGTTAAGGGCTTGTAAGTAAGCATTTCACTGTAAGGTTATATTCGGCACATGTGACATAAAAATGGATTTGATTTCTGCAAAAAAATGGTATTTTTGTTTGTTAAAATTTACGTTTAGATGGCTCTCCTGTGAAGTAGTGACGTGCGACATATGCCTAGTTTTATGAAATGAGTCACATATGCTGTAATAGAAATAAGGCCATGCTCATTATTTTTTTGTTGTTGTCCTCCCTCATCCTGAATGGCTCCAACCCCCCACTGCTAGCTAGGTAACAGCTAACAGCCCTCTCATGTCATTGAGCAGGCTGCCCAAATACTAACACCCAAGATCAAATATTTCTATACATACAGAGTGTAGGGGGCAGGCAGTGCAGGGAGCGAAGAACAAACAGATATACTAACGGAGGAGGTTATTTCAGATTTTGGGTTCTAGCAGGGCCAGGGCATACAGTTGGTAGAAGCAACCGGGCTCAGTTAGGGTAGGGCCTGAATATTACAAACATGGGTAGGGTTCTATTTTCAGGAACTATTAAGACTATTGCAATGTAAAGCCTCATCAGAGCCTTCCTGATGTTGATGTCACCCATTAGAAGCGATAGTGATGCGAGGTGCCACACTTGCCTGCGTCCCAAATGGCACCCTATTTCCTATATAGTGAACTACTTTTGACCAGGGCTCATAGGGTTCTGATCAAAAGTAGTGCTAGGGTGCCATTTGGGATGCCACACACTGACAGCCACACTGCATATCCCTGCAAGGCTGCAAAGCTTCAGTACATGACTGGGAAGACAGCCAAAGCCCTCTGTAAATCAAGAGATGGAAAGATGAAATATGAGCGACAGAGAGGTAAGACAGCTGAACAAACGCAATGAGCCTACAGATGGTGGATCTTAATTTGTGTAGGATCTTAATGTGGATTATAATTAATGTACATTTTTTGTAGGGTTGATACATTTTTCATTAGGTCATATCAAATCTGACATTTTAAAGTGGAAATTAGAAAAATTTAGATGTTTTTTCAAACCTTGAATACACTAAGTTTGCATTTCCTGCTATGCAGATCAACCGATCTGGCTCTTCCCCAGCTCTTTAAACAATCAACCGTGCAAATTATTGAAATATGATGAACAATAAATAGTTAAATAAAATAATTAATTGTCTTGCCCCAATTATGCACTTTAGCTACAAATATCCAGTGTTATTTATTATTTTATGTCATGAAAAAATGTGGATGTTTATCTAGAAAATAGCACAGGGGAAGGAAGGAAGTGTATGTGTAGGAATGTTTCAGAGGGCGCATTGAATCCTCTATAAGTCCTAAACAGAGAGGAAACATTAAACAGATACCTGCCAGTCTCTATTTATCCACCAAACAAGGACATCTAAGGAATAAAACCAGGTGAACTTGGAATGGCTCACTTCCAATAGAAGACAGGGGTCTCTCTGTCTCTCTCTCTCTCTCTCTTTCTCTCTCCCTGTCTCTCTCTCTCTTTCTCCATCTCCTCTACTCTCTACTTATGCTTAGCTTTGAAGCAACAGGCTGAATGAATGAGTACAATAGGAGAGGAACGAAGAGGAAGAGAGAGCAAAAGGCTGATGTTAAACGTCCATTGTTTTAACCATTTGAGGCTTTATCCCTATGTTCTCCTGCGACTTTCTCCTCAAAGAGATGATTACCTGGGAGTCTCTGGTGCTTTGTGCTAGGAGTACCCACCCCTCTTCCTCTGGTCCTTGCATGTGATCGCCTTGATTTTAATGAGGCCCGCTCCCCTTCGCTCGGCGTCGAGCCGTGCAGATCCCCTGTGATGTATTCTAAAGGGGTAGGGAGATCCAGGAGAGGTAGGATGCGTCCCAAAAGGCATCATTCTCTCATTAGAGTGCAATACTATTGACTATGTGTCACTGATCAAAAGAAGTGCACTATAGAGAACAGGGAGCCATTTGGGACGCATTCGTAGTGTAGTGGAGGGTCCTTGTAAGGCCGTTGAACATCAGTGACCCCTGCCTTCCCTCCTGCCTCCCCTTTCTTCTCCCCCTGCCTCCCCCTTCCTTCTCCCCCTGCCTCCCCCACTCCACCCCTCTCAGCTGGTCCTCTTAGGCTGTCTCTAATGTTTTATTAACCAAGTTCACAGGTTCACACTCTTCAGAGAGACTACTGTGGCCTGTCAATCAGTCATCTAGTGTTAAAGTGGGATGCTGTAGTATAGTGCCGTAGTGGACTGTGACTGGGACCTACTTGACTGCATGTCTCACACAATGTAGTGTAGATCGACATACAGATTTCTGGGATTGTCTCTTACAGTAGGTTGACAATACACCAGTTGGGCCATAATATGAAATCTGTAAAGACCCTGGTTGTGATGTTGTTAAACTCAGCAAAACAAGAAACGTCCCTTTATCAGGACCCTGTCTTTCAAAGATAATTCGTAAAAATCCAAATAACTTCACAGATCTTCCTTGTAAAGGGTTTAAACACTGTTTCCCATGCCTGTTCAATGAACCATAAACAATTAATGAACATGCACCCGTGGAACGGTCGTTAAGACACTAACAGCTTACAGACGGTAAGCAATTAAGGTCACAGTTATGAAAACTTAGGACACTAAAGAGACCTTTCTACTGACTCTGAAAACCACCAAAAGAAAGATGCCCAGGGTCCCTGCTCAACTGTGTGAACGTGGCTTAGGCATGCTGCAAGGAGGCATGAGGACTGCAGATGTGGCCAGGGATATAAATTGCAATGTCTGTACTGTGAGATGCCTAAGACAGAGCTACAGGGAGACAGGGCGAACAGCTGATCGTCCTCGCAGTGGCAGACCACGTGTAACAACACCTGCAAAGGATCGATACATCCGAACATCACACCTGCGGGACAGGTACAGGATGGCAACAAGAACTGCCCGAGTTACACCAGAAACGCACAATCCCTCCATCAGTGCTCAGACTGTCCGCAATAGGATGAGAAAGGCTGGACTGGGGGCTTGTAGGCCTGTTGTAGGGCATGTCCTCACCAGACATCACCGGCAACAATGTCGGCTATGGGCACAAAACCACAGTCACTGGACCAGATAGGACTGGCAAAAAGTGCTTTTCACTGACGAGTCACGGTTTTGTCTCACCAGGGGTGATGATCAGATTTGCGTTTATCATCGAAGGAATGAGCGTTACACCGAGGCCTGTACTGTGGAGCGGGATCGATTTGGAGGTGGAGGGTCCGTCAGGTCTGGGGCGGTGTGTCACAGCATCATTGGACTGAGCTTGTTGTCATTGCAGGCAATCTCAATGCTGTGCGTTACAGGGAAGACGTCCTCCTCCCTCATGTGGTACCCTTCCTGCAGGCTCATCCAGCATGACAATTCCACCAGCCATACTGCTCATTCTGTTCATGATTTCTTGCAAGACAGGAATGTCAGTGTTCTGCCATGTCCAGCGAAGAGCCCGGATCTCAATCCCATTGAGCACGTCTGAGAACTGTTGGATTAGAGGGTAAAGGCTAAGGCCATTCCCCCCAGAAATGTCCGGGAACTTGCGGAAGAGTGGGGTTACATCTCACAGCAAGAACTGGCAAATCTGTTGCAGTCCATGAGGAGGAGATGCACTGCAGTACTTAAATGCAGCTGGTGGCCACACCAGATACTGAGTTTTACTCTTGATTTTGACCACCCTTTGTTCAGGGACTAATTATTCTATTTCTGTTAGTCACATACAGTGGGGAGAACAAGTATTTGATACACTGACGAATTAGCAGGTTTTCCTACTTACAAAGCATATAGAGTAATTTTTATGTAATTTTTATCATAGGTACACTTCAACTGTGAGAGACGGAATCTAAAACAAAAATCCAGAAAATCACTTTGTATGATTTTTAAGTAATTCATTTGCAGACCTGAACCCAATAGAAAAGCTTTGGAGGGAGCTGAAAGTATTGCCCAGCGACAGCCCCGAAACCTGAAGGATCTGGAGAAGGTCTGTATGGAGGAGTGGGCCAAAATTTCTGCTGCAGTGTGTGCAAACCTGGTCAAGAACTACAGGAAATGTATGATCTCTGTAATTGCAAACAAAGGTTTCTGTACCAAATATTAAGTTCTGCTTTTCTGATGTATCAAATACTTATGTCATGCAATAAAATGCAAATTAATTACTTAAAAATCATACAATGTGATTTTCTGGATTTTTGTTTTAAATTCCGTTTCTCATAGCTGAAGTGTACCATGCAAACAGTAAAATTAGATTTAAAAAAACAGATAAAAATACACCTTATGGAACAGCGGGCACCTTGAAGAGACACACAGGCACAGACACATGCATACAAATACATGATAACATACGTACTGTACACACATGGATTTTGTGTTGTAGATGCTGTATATGTTATTAGAATAGTGGTCTGAGGGCACACACTTAATGTGTTGTTAAATCTGTTGTGAAATGTATTGTAATGTTTTTTAAATTGTATAACTGCCTTAATTTTGCTGGACCCCAGAAATAGTAGCTGCTGAGCAAAAGAATGTCATCTGTACTGGTATTTCTGTTATCAATTAATCTGATCATTGATTTAATTTTCTTATTTCAGCAGCAATTTGAGGGTTTTCTGTACAGTTGTCTAATGTTGGTGGGGCATATTCACAAAATATTCACAATCTGCTAGCCTGCTAGCCGCGGGCCGCTAGATGTCTAGAGCATATCGGACTGTTAGCTGAATAGGTCCATCGGCCAGTTTCTTGAGGCCGCTATACCTATTTTGCCAATTGGCCTGGACCCCTTTTACTACACGAAGCCCTGCTTATCCATCATGACTGGACTACCGACTTAATCTGCCCAAGTTTTTTTTTTCTCCCACAGGCCCCTCCGTCGCGACTTCCCCTGAAAACCCATCTGCTAGCCGTGGCCCGCTATCTGTCTAGAGCATATTGGACTCTTAGCTGAAGAGATCCATCGGCCAATTTCTTGGGCCACTATACCTATTTTGCCAATTTGACTGGACCCCTTTGCTACACGGAACCCTACTAATCCATCACTACTGGACTATCGGCGTAACCGCACGAGAAGGCTCCGCACGAGGAGGCTAAAACAGACTTCCTCCATCGCGACATTCTTCTAAGGCCCTTCTGCTAGCTTGCTAGCCACGGCCTGCTAGCTGTCTGAATCGTCGTGTCTCCAGCCAGCCTAACTACTCACTGGACCCCTATGATCAGTCAGCTACGCATGCCTCTCCCTAATGTCAATATGCCTTGTCCATTGCTGTTATGGTTAGTGATTATTGTCTTATGTCACTGTAGAGCCTTTAGCCCTGCTCAATGTGCCTTAGCCAACCCTTTAGTTCCAGCTCCCACACATGCGGTGACATCAGCTGGTTTAAATGTTTCTAGAGACAATATATCTCTCAACATCACTCAATGCCTAGGTTTACCTCCATTGTATTCACATCCTACCATACCTTTGTCTGTACATTATGCCTCGAATCTAACCTATTGCGCCCAGAAACCTGCTCCTTTAACTCTCTGTTCCGAACGTACTAGATGACCAGTTCTTATAGCTTTTAGCCGTACCCTTATCCTACTCCTCCTCTGTTCCTGTGGTGTAGAGGTTAATCCAGGCCCTGCAGTGCCTAGTTCAACTCCTATTCCCCAGGTGCTCTCATTTGTTGACTTCTGTAACCATAAAAGCCTTGGTTTCATGCATGTTAAAATTACAAGCCTCCTCCCTAAGTTTGTTTTATTCACTGCTTTAGCACACTCTGCCAACCCGGATGTCCTAGCCGTGTCTGAATCCTGGTTAGGAAGACCACCAAAATCCCTGAAATGTCCATCCCTAACTATAACATTTTCCGACAAGATAGAAGTGCCAAAGGGGGCGGAGTTGCAATCTACTGTAGAGATAGCCTGCAGAGTTCTGTCTTACTATCCAGGTCTGTACCCAAACAATTCAAGCTTCTACTTTTAAAAATCCACCTTTCCAGAAACAAGTCTCTCACCGTTTCTGCTTGCTATAGACCCCCCTCTGCCCCCAGCTGTGCCATGGACACCATATGTAAATTGATCGCCCCCCATCTATCTTCAGAGCTCGTGCTGCTAGGTGACCTAAACTGGGACAAGCTTAACACCCCGGCCATTCTACAATCTAAGCTTGATGCCCTCAATCTCACACAAATTATCAAGGAACCTACCAGGTACAACCCCAAATCCGTAAACACGGGCACCCTCATAGACATCATCCTAACCAACAAATACACCTCTGCTGTTTTCAACCAAAATCTCAGCGATCACTGCCTCATTGCCTGCATCCGTAATGGGTCTGTGGTCATCTGACCACCCTTCATCACTGTCAAACGCTCCCTAAAACACTTCAGCGAGCAGGCCTTTCTAATCGACCTGGCCCGGGTATCCTGGAAGGATATTGACCTCATCCTGTCAGTAGAGGATGCCTGGTTTTTCTTTTAAAGTGCCTTCCACACCATCTTAAATAAGCATGCCCCATTCAAAAAAATGTAAAACCAGGAACAGATGACCAGCAAAAAAACACCCAGTGGTGTACTGCATTAGCATCGAATAGCCCCCATGACATGCAACTTTTCAGGGAAGTTAGGAACCATTATACACAGGCAGTTAGGAAAACTAAGGCTAGCTTTATCAAACAGAAATTTGCATCCTGTAGCACAAACTCAAAAAAGTTCTGGGACACTGTAAAGTCCATGGAGAATAAGAGCACCTCCTCCCAGCTGCCCACTGCACTGAGGCTAGGAAACACTGTCACTACCGATGAATCCACTATAATTGAGAATTTCATTAAGCATTTTTCTACGGCTGGCATGCTTTCCACCTGGCTACCCGTACACCGGCCAACATCTCAGCACAGCATCTCACCCAAGCCTCCCCCATTTCCCCTTCACCCAAATCCATAGCTGATGTTCTGAAAGAGCTGCAAAATCTGGACCCCTTCAAATCAGCCGGGCTAGACAATCTGGACCCTCTCTTTCTACTAGCCTGTTCAACCTCTCTTTCGTATCGTCTGAGATTTCCAAAGATTAGAAAGATGCCGCGATCATCCCCCTCTTCAAAGGGGGAGACACCCTAATCAACAAGTAGAAATACTAGCAGACCTTCGGCTTCGCTGTTCAAATCAACATCACCGTTACCCCGTTAGTTACCCTGACGAGCTGAATAGCAAAGAATTTAGCTGAACAGTTTGTTTGTGTGCTTAACTCTGTAAACACGCTGGATGATTTAGAATCCATTGAAGAGCTTGAACGATTCATTGACGAGAGATACTTACGAACTCAAAGAAACATGTTGCTGGTTTCGGAGGATTCAAGCATTGTCAAGGACAACCAACCAAATCTACAAAACAAAACAAAACCAGGTTGGCCAATAGGTATCAACGATGGAACCAAACCATCCCCTAGTAAGAGGGTGCGTGTGGTGAGTGGGGAGAGGTTTACTGATATGGATGTTGACTTGTTAAAATCCATTAATGAAAGGCTTGCCAAACTTGATATCTTGGATATATTACGAGAGGACATCAATGCATTATGTACCAGTCTCGAATTCAGCCAATGTCAGATTGATGATCTAAGGAAAGAGAGCACGGCGCTGAAAGGTACTGTAGACACTATTCATAGCAAGGTGGAGGTGGTGCAAAGGGAGAACAAACAACTTAAAGAATCATTGCTTGTTGTACAGTGTCGATCAATGCGGAACAATCTAATATTCTCAGGGATCCCGGAGAATGACAACAGCAGAGGCTGTGAGGTCATAGTCCGAGACTTTATGTCAACTCAACTGAAACTGCATGCTATATTGATCTCCACTTGATAAGGAAAGGGCTGCATATAGCTCAGGTTAATGTATGTAGCCTTCCTAACAAAATACATGAGGTTTTTAACTTGGTCAACATAAATAATATTCATGTTTTGGCTTTGACCGAAACGCATTTAGATGCATCTGGAAATGATGGGCAAATGAACATTCAAGGATATAGTCTACTGACTATATCCTAGGAATGGTGGGGGTGTTGCACTGTATATTCAGAATCATATACCTTTTAAGAGGAGGGATGACCTTAATGTAGGTCAAATAGAGGCACTATGGGCTCAAGTACATCTACCTCACCAGGCACCCATATTGGTAGGATGTGTGTAGAGACCTCCTAGCTCTAAGGTGTCCTATCTGGATGACTTATGTACTGGGTTTGACCAGGCCACAGATACCAACAGAGATGTATTTATCTTGGGGGATTTTAATATAAATTGTAAGGATCACAATAATTTGTTTAGAACAAAATTGATGAGATATGCTAAGAACTGTGGTTTGAAACAAATGGTTAATGATACTACTAGATCTTCAATTAAGTTGGGTCATCGTTCAGACACATGCATTGATCTGATTTTCTGTAATATACAATTGCAATGCTTAAAAGCCAGAGCAATGCCAGTGGGCTGGACAGACCATACTATTGTGACCATAACCATGAACACCAAGGTTCCAAAGAAACCCCCTAGGATTGTGGTCAAAAGAAATGTTAAAACATTTAATCATGAGTTATTTCTAAATGATTTAGCTGCTGTACCCTGGGAGCTGATTTATCTAGAGGATGATTTAAATCACGCTACAGAATGTTTTATTGATTTGCTCACTGAGGTAATGGACCATCATGCCCCTATAAGAAAGAGAACAGTTGGTGCCCGTCCATCTCCATGGATTGATGATGAACTGGGTGAAGCTTTTTCTCAAAGAAATATGGCAAAAGTCTTAGCAGCCAAGTCAAAATTAGAAATTGATGAACAGAATTATAGAACATTACATAATTATGCAGTTAAATTGAAACGAAGGGAAAAAAAGTTATTTTACAACAATGCTTTTACTGATTGTAAAAATGATTCTAAAAAGGTATGGAACACAGTTAAGGGCTTACTTGGTACATCTATTTCATCATGCCCATCTAGTGTGGAGTTTGACGGGAGAATGATAACAAAACCAGTTGATATTGCCAATCAATTTGCAGATTTTTTTACACAGAAAATTAAATTACTAAGCAACAATGTAGACATACATTCTTCCAAACAAGCTATTGTCCAATAGATTGATGATCATATTATGAGCAATAAGATCGGCTCTTTTAGTCTACAAACAGTGTCAGTGGAGGAGGTGTTAAACCTATTGAAGTCATTACCTGAAGGTAAATCTACAGGTTATGGTCTTATGGACAATTGTTTGCTTCGCTGTGCTGCTCCCCAGATTGCAGTTCCACTGAGATACATATTTAAATGGTCACTGGAAAAGGGGTTGTTTGCAAATGTCTGGAAGCATGCGAAACTGTGTCCTATTCCTAAAGACTGCTAAGAACCAATTACTCCTGCCAATAGTCGACCAATTAGTCTACTCCCTACACTCAGTAAGATATTGGAGGGTATTGTGAGTAGACAAATGTGGGAGTATATGGAAAAGAATGATCTGATTACAGCCAATCAGCATGCTTATCGCAAGAACCATTCCACTACCACTGCATTGGTTGACATGACTGACCAGTGGCTCAATGCTATGGATAATGGCATGTTTGTAGGTGTACTATTTTTAGATTTCAGTGCAGCATTTGATTTAGTGGATCATGAAATTATTTTGACCAAATTAATGCATTATGGTTTTAAGGAGGTAGCATTGCATTGGGTACAGTCATATCTAACTAACAGGAAACAGTCCACCTATATCAATGGTTCATTTTCTTCCCCTAATGTGTTCAACTGTGGAATATGGCAGGGCAGCTGCCTTGGGCCACTTCTCTACTTAATATACACCAACGACCTTCCCTATGCCTTGGTTAAAACTCAAACTACTATATTTGCAGATGATACAATTCATGCAGCAAGACAATCGGTTCAACAGGTACAGCAAGCTTTACAAGGAGATTTGGAGAATATCAGGAAATGGGTTTGCCAAAACAAACTTGCTTTAAACACCAAGAAAACCAAGGTTATGTTGGTCTGTTCAACTAGGAAAAGGCCAAAACAGCATGGGATACAATTAAGTATGGGAGGAGTACAAATTGAAGAAGTGGCAGAAACCAAACTACTGGGAGTGCAGCTAGACAACTGCTTATCATGGTCGTCTCAAATAACTAATCTATGTAAAAAAATATATATTAAAACAACATGCATAATCAGAAGGATAGCTAAATATTTACCTGGGAAAATTCTTCAGCAAATAACACAGGCATTGGTTGAGAGTCAGGTGAACTATTGTTTGGTGGTCTGGGGAAATGCATCATCTAGTGAAGTTAGGAGGCTGCAGAATGCACAGAATAAAGCAGCAAGGATTGTTTTAAGGCGAAGATACGGTTCTTCTGTTGCAGTCATGCGCAGTGTTGTTGGTTGGTCATCAATTGACAAGATAATTGAAAAAACATGCTTATTTTATTTTATAATATACATCATTTAAAACGGCCAAGTTCTATTCACAATGGTATTCAGTTGGTAAGAGACAGACATTCCGTAAATACTAGGAATAGATTGTCCACCATCTATGCTTTCTCCAGACAGAAAAAAGAAACGGGCAAAAGAACATTTCGATTTAGAGCAAGAAAGAAATGGAATAAATTAACTGAGCAAACTAGAAACCTTTCAATATATAAGTTTAAACATTATTTTAAAACCATTTAAATATAGTATATAGAAATGTTGTGGGACTATAGTAGATGAAGAATCAATATTTTTTTAGATTGAGTATTTATTGGGTCATTATGCTAGTGTATTATGTATGTTTGTAATAGTGTGTTATATGTGAAAGTGTGTTTGTATTATACATTGTATTTTAATGTTAAGGACTCTTGGAAGATTAGTCCAAATGGGGACCAAAAGAGATCCTAATAAAATCAAATCAAACCCTAGACCCAAACTGCAACAGGCCAATATCTATCCTACCCTGCCTTTCTAATGTCTTCGAAAGCCAAGTTAACAAACAGATTACCGACCATTTTGAATCCCTCCGTACCTTCTACTCTATGCAATCTGGTTTCAGAGCTAGTCATGGGTGCACGTCAGCCACACTCAAGGTCCTAAACAATATCATAACCGCCATCGATAAGAGACAGTACTGTGCAGACGTATTCATCGACCTGGCCAAGGCTTTCGACTCTGTCAATCACCACATTCTTATCGGCAGACTCAACAGCCTTGGTTTCTCAAATGACTGCCTCGCCTGGTTCACCAACTACTTCTCTGATAGAGTTCAGTGTGTCAAATCAGAGGGCCTTGTCCGGACCTCTGGCAGTCTATGGGGGTGACACAGAGTTCAATTGTCGGGCCGACTCTCTTCTCTGTATACATCAATGGTGTCGCTCTTGCTGCTGGTGATTCTCTGATCCACCTCTACGCAGACGACACCATTCTGTATACTTCTGGACCTTCTTTGGACACTGTGTTAATTAACTAACCTCCAGGCGAGCTTCAATGCCATACAACTCTCTTTCCGTGGCCTCCAACTGCTCTTAAATGCAAGGAAAACTAAATACATGCTCTTCAACCAATCGCTGCCCGCACCTGCCCGCACGTCCAGCAACACTACTCTGGACGGTTCTGACTTAGAATATGTGGAAAACTACGAATACCTAGGTGTCTGGCTAGTCTGTAAACTCTCCTTCCAGACTCACATTAAGCATCTCCAATCCAAAATGAAATCTAGAATTGGCTTCCTATTTCGCAACAAAGCATCCTTCACTCATGCTGCCAAACATACCCTCGTTAAAATGACAATTTTACAAAATAGCGTCCAACACTCTCCTCAACAAATTGGATTCAGTCTATCACAGTGCCATCCGTTTTGTCACCAAAGCCCTATATACACCCACCACTGCGACCTGTACGCTATCGTTGGCTGGCACTCGCTTTATACTCATCGCCAAACCCACTGGCTCCAGGTCATCTACATGTCTTTGCTAGGTAAAGCCCCACCTTATTTCAGCTCACTGTTCACCATAGCAGCACCCACCCGTAGCACGTGCTCCAGCAGGTATATATCACTGGTCACCCCCAAAGCCAACTCCTGCTTTGGCCGCCTTTCTTTCCTGTTCTCTGCTGCCAATGACCGGAACAAACTGCAAAAATCAATCTCATATCTCCCTCACTAGCTTTAAGCACCAGCTGTCAGGGAAGCTCACAGATCACTGCACCTGTACATAGCCCATCTGTAAATAGCCCATCCCCATACTGTATTTATTTATTTATCTTGCTCTTTTGCACCCCAGTATCTCTACTTGCACATTCATCTTCTGCACATCTATCTCTCCAGTGTTTAATTGGTGTTTTGTAATTACTTCGCCACCATGGCCTATTTATTGCCTTACCTCCCTTATCTTACCTCATTTGCACACACTGTATATAGACTTTTCTACTGTATTATTGACTTTATGATTGTTTATTACATTCGTAACTCTGTGTTTGTCACGTTCTGACCATAGTTCTGTTATTTTATTATTTGTTTTAGTATGGTCAGTGCGTGACTTGGGGTGGGCAGTCTATGTTTGTTTTTCTATGTTGGTTTTTGTGTTCGGCCTAGAATGGTTCTCAATCAGAGGCAGGTGTTGTTGGTTGTCTCTGATTGAGAATCATACTTAGGTATCCTGGGTTTCACTTTTGGTTTGTGGTTGTTTGTTTTTGCGTGAGTGTTTTTGCCACACGGCACTGTTGCGGTTTTGTATATTCACGTTGTTATTTTCTGTTTAGTGTTCTGAGTTTTAATTAAAAATCATCATGAACACTTACCACGCTGCGCTTTGGTCCGATCCTTACTCCTCCTCAGACGAAGAGGAGGAAATCCGTTACAGTGTTGTTGTATGTTTTGCTTTATCTTGTCCAGGTCACTGCTTTACTTTATCTTGGCCAGGTCACAGTTGTAAATGAGAACTTGTTCTCAACTAGCCTACCTGGTTAAATAACGTTATTTTTTATTTTTTTTATTTAAATATGATTCTGTTTTAATGTTACTCCTGAATCACTATGATAAATATAATAGTTTTTCTTAAGTTTATTTTTAACAAACCTGTAATTCATTTTGAAGTCCAAAGTTTAAAAATACAGGTGAAATCAATCGTTAACACAGGCGTGGTAGTGAAGCAGAAAGATCGGACCAAACGGTTGTGAGTTCAAATCCCAGGTGAGGACATGTTGAATAATAATTGCTGTAATAAATTACAATGTAGTCATTTATGTCAAAAATGTTTGTATAATAACTAATTTATGTTAAAACCACATTTTCACATGTGAATGATCAAATGTGAAGTGTTCCAAAAATACTTGTTCACATGTGAATTGTCACATCCCTGTTAGTGAGCATTCCTCCATTGCCAAGATAATCCATCCACCTGACAGGTGTGGCATATCAAAAAACGTATTAAACTACATGATCATTACACAGGGGCACCTTGTGCTAGGGACAATAAAAGGCCACACTAAAATGTAAAGTTTTCTCACACAACACAATGCCACAGATGTTTCAAGTTTTGAGGGAGCATGCAATTGGCATGCTGACTGCAGGAATGTCCAACAGAGTTGTTGCCAGATAATTTCATTTTCATTTTCACCATGAGCCGCCTCCAATGTTGTTTTAGAGAATTTGACTGTACGTCCAACTGGCCTCACAACCGCAAACCACGTGTAATCATGCCAGTCCAGGACCTCCACATCTGGCTTCTTCACCTGCGGGATTGTCTGAGACCAGCCGCCCGGACAGCTGATGAAACTGTCTGGAATAAAGCCATTTGTGGGGAAAAACTCATTCTGATTGGCTGGGCCTGGCTCATGCAAAACCATAGATTACGGCCTAATTTATTCATTTGAATTGACTGATTTCCTTATATAAGCTGTAACTCAGTAAAATCGTTGGAATTGTTGCATTGTTTTGTTTATATTTTTTGTAATTAATTATATTATATGTGGAACTGCAGTGCTATCATACCTGGTACCTTGTATCAGGCATCAGGCAGAGCGCAAGGGAATTAGATTATGATTCATCTCTTTATATTCTATTCCATAGCGGAAGAAACAAGATTATTCTGCAAGGCCGAGCAAGAAGTGCTTGTGTCGACCACAAACCCATCATAGCAATTAGGACGGGAGACTAGGTGTCGAGAGAGAGTGAGAGAGATGAAGAGAGAGAAGGAGAGACAGCAAGATGCTCTTTGATCCACCATTTTTGCCTCCACTAATGAATCCTATCATGGAGCACAAGTCATTCTAATGCTAGTCTCATGTATTCAGGGAAATGGGGGAGAGTGGTCTGGCTACACACACACAGGTGCTAACAGACACACGCACATGGGGATGGGAACACACAAATACATGCCCTAACACAGCTGTGCACACGCACAAACACACACAGTAAGAGGGGCAGTCTGTATAAAACATCTGTTTCAGTCACTGCATCTCTTCCTGAATCAGACCCAAAACAGAATCCTGACAAGCCATCATTCTAACAAGCTATCATCCATAGAGAGCAGTTTGTGTGTGTGTGTGCCTTAAAGGCCAATCCAGACACTACGGAGATGGATGGTACGGAGAGTAGTCTAGTGTTGCAATGTCGTTTTTCTTCACAAAAGATGTGTGTTATACGCTCAGTCATATAATGCAACCTGGAAATTGAGACATTACGGATCATTCCTTGCAAAGACTGAGGGGCAGTATTGAGTGAGTTTTGCAATTGAACTCGGAATATATTTTGTTACATTACAGCCTTATTGTAAAACTGATTCAATCGGTTTTCCCTCCTCAGTTTACACACAATACCCCATAATGACAAAGCAAAAACAGGTTTTTAGAAATTTTTTCTAATTTATTAAAAATAAAAAACTGAAATCTCACATTTAAATGAGTATTCAGACCCGTTACTTGGCATACCTGTATTTGGGGAGTTTTGGAGAATGGGGAGTTTTTCCCATTCTCTTCTATGCAGATCCTCTCAAGCTCTGTCATGTTGGATGGGGAGCGTTGCTGCACAGCTATATTCAGGTCTCTCCCGAGATGTTCGATTTGGTTTAAGTCCAGGCATAGGCTGGGCCACTCAAGGACATTCAGAGACTTGTCCCGAAGCCACTCCTGTGTTGTCTTGGCTGTGTGCTTAGGGTCATTGTCCTGTTGCAAGATGAGCCTTTGCCCCAGTCTGATGTCCTTAGCGCTCTGGAGCATGTTTTTATCAAGGATCTCTCTGTACTTTGCTCTGTTTATCTTTGCCTCGATCCTAACTAGTCTCCCAGTCCCTGCCGCTGAAAAGCATCCCCACAGCATTATGCTGCCACCACCATGCTTCACCGTAGGGATGGTTCCAAATCAAATCAAATAACATTTAATTTGTCACATACACATGGTTAGCAGATGTTAATGCGAGTGTTGCGAAATGCTTGTGCTTCTTGTTCCGACCATGCAGTAATATCTAACAAGTAATCTAACCTAACAATTTCACAACAACTACCTTATACACACAAGTGTAAAGGAATGCCAGGTTTCCTCCAGATGTGACGCTTGGCATTCAGGCCAAAGAGTTCAATCTTGGTTTCATCAGACCAGAGAGAATCTTGTCTTTAGGTGCCTTTTGTCAAACTCCAAGCGGGCTGTCATGTGCCTTTTACAGAGGAGTGGCTACCGCTGGCCACTCGACCATAAAAGCCTGTGACCTGGCCAAGATAAAGCAAAGCAGTGACCTGGCCAAGATAAAGCAAAACATACAACAACACTGTAACGTATTTCCTCCTCTTCATCTGAGGAGGAGTAAGGATCGGACCAAAGCACAGCGTGGTAAGTGTTCATGATGATTTTTAATTAAACAACAACGTGAATATACAAAACCGCAACAGTACCGTGTGGCCAAAACACTCACACGGAAACAAACACGATGATAAGATTCGTTAGTGCAGGCAAAAATGGTGGATCAAACACAATCCTGTCTCGGAGCTCTACGGACAATTCCTTCGTCTTCATGGCTTGGTGTTTGCTCTGAGATGCACTGTCTACTTTGGGACCTTACATAGACAAGTGTGTGCCTTTCCAAATAATGTCCAATCAATTGAATTTACCACAGGTGGACTCCAATCAAGTGGAAACAGGACGCACCCGAGCTAAATTTAGAATCTCATGGCAAAGGGTCTGAATACTATAAATAAGTTATTTCTGTTAAAAAGAATATATAAATAAGCAAACAATTCTAAAAACCTGTTTTTGCTCTGTCATTATGGTGTATTGTGTGTAGATTGCTGAGGAAATTGTTTATTTGATCAATTTCAGAATAAGGCTGTAACGTAACAAAATGAGGAAAACGTGAAGGGGTCTGAATACTTTTTGAAGGCCATGTATCTACATCACATCTTTACTTGTGTCCCTTCTGGTATAAACTCAGAAGAGATGGATTTGCTGCTATTCGCCTCTACTACTTGCTATTCTACTTGCAAGCTTCCTTTTTTTTTATTCGAGATTTGCTACGCACAATTATGTCTATGTCTCTGTGCAGTTTTGAGGAGTGTCTGTGCCAGCTGGTGAGACAAGACAAGAACCTCTACAACCCTTCGATGAGTCTATGACGTCACCGTGCCACAGGTGGTGTCCATTCCTGCTGATCAATGTCTCCCGTGAGCCCTCCGTCTCACCCCAAAAACTGGCATTGTGTGCATTTTTGTTGTTCACACGTTGAGGTGGTGGGTAATTTACCTGGGGGTTTGCATGTTTATTTCATTTTTTTTTAACTTATTTTCTCATTCACATGTTAAGGTGGTGGGTAATTTATTGGTATTTACTTTGTGTTTTGTCTCTTATTTACCCTTTCATCACACCTTTCACCTGTGTATTACATTATGGATTATATTGCACGATTTCCCTTTATGGTCATAAAAAAATATCTAAAAGGTCTGCAAATGTCTCTGTCTGGCTATTTGTACTTGTGGCAGAAAATATAACTGTTCAGAATCAGTCACTCGTTAAATGTACTGCTTTGTATAAGAGCTATGTAGAAAAGGTTATTGTGGCAGAACATATTACTGTTCTGAATAAGTCATTCAGTAAAAGTACTGCTTTGTAGATGAGGTTAAGGTCTTGGGAGTCTTTCCTTAGCGTCTACAGCTGGACTCTCAGTCTCACCCATAAACCATAGCAGGATGGTCTCCATTAAAAGGCCAGGAAGTACAGTAGTCCTTGAGGTTGTTGCACACATCCACTCTGGTTGCCCTGTCTGCCGGCATGTTTCTTGGGCCCAGGAAGCTGGTGTCTCCTTGTACCACCTGTCTCCATTCTCCTGGATGCAGGTCCCCAGTAGGTCCCCAGTTCTCCTGGAAGCACGTCCCCAGTAGGTAGGTCAACAAATGTTGGGTGGTTGTACCATGTTGATGACTCTGTGTTGTCAGAGTCTGAAGTGTCTGTGGTGCAAAGGTAGCTGTGGAGGGCCATGCAGGCCTTTCTCTGGGGCAACCTAAAGGGCTTGTCACAGGATCCCCATCATGCAGCAAGGATTCCAAAGCAGTTCAATGAAATTCTTCTGGCTCTTGAGTGGTAGTTCTAGATCTTCTTGGCGTCATCAAGGCCAGAAGAACCTTGGAATAAAATACGTTTTTCCATTAGTATTGGGCTCCCGAGTGGCACAGCGGTCTAAGACACAGTGCTAAAGGCATCACTACAGACACCCTGGTTTGAATCCAGGCTGTATCACAACCGGGCGGCGCACAATTGGCCCAGCGTCATCTGGGTTTGGCCGGTGTACGCTGTCATTGTAAATAAGAATTTGTTATTAACTCAAATCAAATGTATTTATATAGCCCTTCGTACATCAGCTGATATCTCAAAGTGCTGTACAGAAACCCAGCCTAAAACCTCAAACAGCTAGCAATGCAGGTGTTGAAGCACGTTGGCTAGGAAAAACTCCCTAGAAAGGCCAAAACCTAGGAAGAAACCTAGAGAGGAACCAGGCTATGTGGGGTGGCCAGTCCTCTTCTGGTTGTGCCGGGTGGAGATTATAACAGAACATGGCCAAGATGTTCAAATGTTCATAAATGACCAGCATGGTCCAATAATAATAAGGCAGAACAGTTGAAACTGGAGCAGCAGCACGGCCAGGTGGACTGGGGACAGCAAGAAGTAATCATGTCAGGTAGTCCTGAGGCATGGTCCTGGGGCTCAGGTCCTCCGAGAGAGAGAAAGAGAGAATTAGAGAGAGCACACTTAAATTCACGCAGGACACCGAATAGGACAGGAGAAGTACTCCAGATATAACAAACTGACCCTAGCCCCCCGACACATAAACTACTACTTAACTGACTTGCCTAGTTAAATAAAGGTTAAATAAAAAATGTGTACTGCATCAACTGTGTAGCCGCCTGTGCATTGGACATAGGCCTCTTACTGAGATGCCAGATTACTTTTCTGTGAGGCTTATAATTACAACATCTATATTGGTATATTGGTATAATTTTTTTGTTTAAACTTTATTTAACTAGGCAAGTCAGTTAAGAACAAATTCTTATTTACAATGACGGCCTAGCCCGGCCAACGCTGGGCCAATTCTGCGCTGCCCTATGGGACTCCTGATCACAGCTGGATGTGATACAGCCCAGGATTGAACCGGGGTCTGTAGTGACACCTTTAGCACTGCCTTAGACTGCTGCGCCACTCGGGAGCCACCAGTAGGAATGCCTCGTCTCCCACAAAGACATATTGGCCCTTTGTTTGGGTCCCTGGCAAGCACTCTAGCCTTGGTAGCGGCAGCGAGCCTGCAATGAGTTGAAAGCTGAACTTGCTTCGTCAGAAGATTCCCGCAATTCCCAACCGGCCATATGTGCCAACGTCTATCATGGTGAAGTGGTACTTTGCATCACAGACTGCCATCATGCAGTGAGAAAAAGCCCTTGTAGTTGTAGTACTCTCTGCCCGAGTTTGCCAGAGATTAGATCCAAATAGGTTTTCCGTCGACAGCTTCTGCACCAAACTCTCTAGTGATTTCTGCCCATATTTGCCATGGAGGGATAAGCAACAAAATCCTCCTTCAGGACATGCCATATAGCCTGGCACACTTCCGGGACAATGGCACAAACTGTTTCTCATAAACTAGACTCCTAGCTTATAACTCACAGCGATACTTTGCTGTGTGCTGCCACTCGCCACAGACCGAAGGGTCACAGACAGTCTTTCTGCAGCACGGACAAGCTGTGAGTTCTCTCGGGCGAGATGTTAGGGACAGGCCGCTGAAGTAAGTCATCAATTTTGTCAACCCACATCAGAAAGTATTAAAAATGTATTTCCTCAACAATGCTTCGCATAGGTTGGACATGAGACATAATTTCTCCATCCTCCCCTCTTGTAGTGTTCAGTGGATAACCTTGCCATTTTCTCAGTCGTTTTTCTTCTTCTTCTCCTCCCGACCAGTAAGAGCAGAACAAGCTCTTGCTGGTCAAGCTCAAGCGATTGCAATTCATAGAGAGACATGTTTGCTTCTGCTTCTGTGGCTAAAAAGTAGAGCCGTAAAGCATGGAACACCAGACTAGCCAAACATGTAGCTAGCTAGTTCCACAACACTATCCAGTCCCTTTTCAGCTGTCATTATCAAATACATTGAAACTCCAACTCACAAAGCTAATACACATGTTGCATGTTACCTATTTGTATTTGTGGAAAATAAAATGTAGTGACCTAGAAGTGGCATTGAACTTGTTACACACAATGTCCATCCGGGCAGTTGGACCCTATTTGGGGACAAAAATAAGAAGAAAGCTTTTCTCTGAGCCGCTTCGTCGCCGCGTGCTGTACTCTGTCTCTACTGAAGGGCAGGCTCCAGAGAGGGAAGTGACATTTAGGAAGAGCTAAAACAATGGAGCAGCAGTGCTTTAATGTCTCATAAGATGTCCTCTAAACATGGCTTTTCCATCTGAGAGCATCTCCAGGCTGAGTCAAATGCACTAACTGTGCATGAAAGAGTCTGGTCTCCCTCAGGACGGACAATTCTGATACCCACAAGAATAAACTGGCCTTTAACTCCACAGAGCTCTGCAGAGCAGAAAATGCATCAGGCCTTTTTTCTAGCTCCCTGTGCCAATGGGAAAGAGCAACACCAAACTGTGGCTCTATATTTCTGGAAGGATTTGACCGAGGGGAACCTTCTTTTGTTGCAGCTGCGTCATGATGCACACAGCACTTATGATACAAACTCTTATGTTAAAACCCTTGCATGTTTTTGCATCTTTTGGAAAAAAAACATATCTTATTTCATTAAATCCTGAAATGTTATGTTGATCAAATACATGCTCAATTAAATCAAGTGTAATGTTGACAGTAGTATATTTTCTGATATGGTGTAAATATATTCCTCTACACTGTTAACATTAGGCAAGACGGTTTATTAGTTTTATTTCCAAGCTCTGTAGTTTTATGCTTTGACAGAAACTGCATAAAAAGGTTTAGTGAACTACAATATCTGCAGTAGGCTAAGTATTACAAACACGACATTACTAGGCTTGAGGATAAATATATTCAGTATCCAGTAGCAGAGGACTTAACCTCTGAATGATAAACGCCAACATGCTTAAGATGTGTTGCTTGTCTCATGAACACTCTCTATATTGTAAGAAACTCTTTTCAAGAAGTGCTTTTAAAATGGATGGAGGAGGAGCGTGTCGCCCCTCACCCCGATAGGCAGCCAGCTAGATCACAACAGTTAGGTGATGACTGCAGCCTGCATTGCGCTCCTCAACAAAACAAATATTTTTGACCAAGTGGCTGTGGTTGTGAAGCACATACATCCCGCAGCTCTGATTTTACATCCTGTTACATTAATGATTCAAAGCACTCAATATAAATATTAAAACTAATAGCTTCACTATTCAGCTATTACTCCATCATTCCCTGAAATCATCATAAAACATTCAGAGCCTTTTAGAAAATTTACACACTTGAATTTGATGGCAGGAGAGGGAGACTGTCAGAGTGCCAGGCCCTGGAAGCTTAAATAATAGTGAAAAGCTGTTTATGGACCATGCTTTATTTATTCATCGTCTCCCTCTGAGTAAAGGCTTCAATCTAGACGGAGGGAAAGAAAGAGAGGGGGGGGGGCGTATAGGGGAGGGAAGAGAGAGAAATGGGGAGACAGAGAGAGGGAGAGAGATAGTGAGAGGGAGGGATGATGGAATCGGTGAGTGAGAAAGAGAGACCGAGAGAATGAGACAGAGATAGATTGAGACAGTAGGAGTAAGATAAAATCAAAGTCAAGCAATCAAGTGAAAAAGACTAAAACATAACTCTTCCCATACTATATAGCAGGGAGCGGGAAAAAAATGAAGTCTATGAGATTCTCAGACAAGGTCAATCAATGAGAGAACTCTGGGTCCGGGAACGTCTAATGGATTGTGAAGACACATAGCAAGGTTATGAATTTTTAACCACTAGCTAGCTACCTTCTACAGCCCAGACCGCCATAAATCAATCACGACTTATTGGGGAAGGATCAATTATGCAAACTTTAAAACATTTAATGACAGATAATGAGGAGGTCCCAAGGGGACAAGAGGACTGGCTGGCTGTCCGGGTCGAGGCCTCACTGCTGTCCCAGGATGCACTGGGGCATGCAGCAGAGCAAAGACCGCTAGGGGATGGAGTGACGGGCCAGGGCCAAACAGCCAAGGCCAGGTCTTAGAGATCTCAATGCCAGTTAAGCAGTGCTAGCAGATAGCAGACGCTGGCAAAGAGAACATTTATGGGAATTATTGGCTGTGTGTGCAGTACTACACGGCAACATTAACTTGACAGACCCAGTGGTATGCTGTACCTACACACGAGGTTATCCTTCACTGTATTACGTCTAACCACCCTGCAAACATCGGACCCTCAATCAAAACAGACAGATTAAGAGAGAAACACTTAAATCATTTTGATATGAATGTAATAAGATCATTTTTGTGTCAGGCTTTTTGAAAAGTAATTATCAACACTATTATCATCATGAGTGGTTGTTGCTCTTGTGGTACAACAGCAGTAGTATTGTAAATCCCTTCGCTATCTACAGGGATTTGTTTATACATTCATAAGTGGGCATATAAGTAGAAAAATGTCATTATTTGCAACATTTTCAAAAGCTCATTATAAAAGATCCCTGAGGCGATCCCTTGTGGCACAGCTCTAAACAATATATGCATCCCAAATGGCAACCTATTCCATATATAGTGCACTACTTTTGACCAGAGCCCTAAGGGAATAGGGTGCCATTTGGGATGCAAACAATCTTTAAACAGCACAGCCAGCCACATTAAAACCCTCCTTTTAAAGCTGTCCTACTGACTCACATTCTGCACCACTCATCTGACCTTGTCAACCAACGCTTTTAAGCAGTTTGTGTCCTTCTGAAAATGTTTAATGTTTAATGTGTCACAGTCTCTTTAGCTTGTGTGTCTAACCTTAAGCACATAATATATTCATAATCGAGAGTACAAAACCGTACAAAGGACTTTTAATATGGCTATGGGATACATTTTTGTTAAAAAAGTACTCAAATGTGGAAAAATATACCATATTACACTACTTGCAGCAGAGTTTATCTCAAAGCTTCCTCTTTTCATTTATTCAGATATCTAGATGCATATACCCACGCAATGACAAGCTCCAGTATTGTAAACGTATTATATTCGGTGACTGCAACTAAATTACATTTGCTCCTATGCAACAAAAATCAAATTAGAAGTGAACTTTAATTAAACAGGTGTTTTGAATAGAGAGGATCAACGTAGATAAAATGCCATGTCCGGTGAGGAATCATAGATACAGTGACATCCTGGCCTTGTCCATGTGGTCTGCTTCATGATGGTATTTGCTGTTGATTCTGTACCCATGTACACATAGCTTATTAGCTAAGCAGAATAACACAAATCAAAGAGCATCATAACAGTGCATATCGTGGCGTGTCAGCTAAGCTTGTTTTTATACAATGGCATGGTGGTGAATGTATTTTTCATTACTCTGGTTACTGTATCACTCCCATTGGATATTCCTTCCAGATGTTTGTGCCTGTCCCAGGGGCATTCCAGCAGCTGAGCGGGGGCTGAGGAGGGGACTTGTGTCTGAGCTCACATCTGTGCTGACTGCCTGCCTGCCTGACTGCTGCCATCCTATCTGATCACTAAAACGACCTCTTTATCACTCTGACAAAGAAAGTAGAGAGAACACTTACATACCCTGTACATTATGGCTTCACGATATGCATAGGGAATGCACTTTAAAGACTGACCTGTTTGTTGTGCAGTGCAATGTTTAGAAGACAGTTAGTTGTGGTTCTCCAACCATAATGCCAACAAAAAATATAATTTAGTCTTCTCTCGAGTGGATGGAGGGAAGTAAAGAGGTACTTAGCTACTGAGGGCTCTGATTCTGGATTATTTCCCCCGTTTTGTTCTTTCCTATTTTTTAATTTTCAAATGCACCTCTGAGACCAGTGGTCATAGATATGATTTCATATCAGTTTACAAAGTTAATTTCAACATCTCATAGGGCCCAATTCAGAATTCTCAGTAGTTGTTATACGGACTTACCTTATGTTACACCCTGGCCATAGAGATGTTTTTATTCTCTCTTTTGGTTAGGCCAGGGTGTGACTAGGGTGGGCATTCTAGTTTCTTTATTTCTATGTTGGTGTGGTTCCCAATCAGAGGCAGCTGTCTATCGTTGTCTCTGATTGGGGATAAGTTGTCCTTTCTCGTTTGGGTTTTGTGGGTAGTTGTTTTCTGTTTAGTGCCTGCACCTGACAGGACTGTTTCCGTTTTCCCTCTTTGTTATTTTGTTTCGAGTGTTTTGAGTAATACATTTATCATGAACACTTTCCACACTTTGGTCCACTCATTCCGACAACAGCCGTGACACATTATGCAGATGTGTAGCGCGCTATGTGAATGTGGCTGCCTTACATGTACTGAATAGTTTTTATTCATCCCCTGAAAACACACCCAGTGGGTGGCCGACAGAATTGATCACAGAGTTTTCACAGAGTTCTTTATTTGTTTTTAAATCTATAGAAATCCCTTTAACCCTTTGACACATACGATTATACTGAATAGGTGTGATCATTCTACAGTGGTCCCTGCAGCATATCCTCAAACTGGTGGGATTAGAACACTTCTAATGTCCAGCTATGATTGAACTGGCCAAACTGTTTTTTCGACCCTCACCATTTGTTTTTTCGCATCAACCAAAGATAAGAGGTTACAAAATGAGTTGGGTCTGTTTGCAGTATGCATGTTACAGGGGGTGTCGTCTACCATCATTCACTGCCATCATTCACTTCCGGAAGTTTACTCGAAAGACGAGTGAACCATTTGTTCACCTTGTTTTGTTATAACATCTGTGGTCTGACAGACGTTTTCGTGACAACCAGAATACATTGCATGAAGTCAACAAACATGGCGCCACACATAGCTAGCAATTGACTTAACATTAGCTCATCATAATCGGTATAACCTTCAATTCAACCTTCATATGTGTCCATTACAATCTATGCAAGAATCAGAATTCATGATTTTCCACCAGTACTTGAAAACATGAATAAAACAGTAAATACATGATCATACATACATACAGTACATACATACATACATACATACATACATACATACATACATACATACATACATACATTCATACGATGTGCTACAGTAGAAATGACAACACGATATACAGAGACTTTAATAATAACATAATAAGGCATTTACTTTGATAGGAATGCACACATGTCCAAAGATATTATCAGTAGTGAAGGCAACGCGGGTGCCAGCAGGAAAATGTGCCAGAGAGGAAGAAGTTTGTGCTTTGGCTCTCATAGAAGAGAGAAGTTTGTCCGGCTCAGTAATGCCTAAAACGTCAATTGTCCGCAACAGTGAAATGGGGTACTTCTATTTGAATTAATGAGGCGGAACACACCTCAATTTAACAAGAATTTAAGCTTTCAGCTGATATAAGACACTTTCTGTACCTAAACGTTTAAAATCCATAATATTTATGATTATTTATTTGAATTGCGTGCCCTCCAGTTTCACCGGAAGTTGTCCCGCTAACGGGACACAGATCCTTAAAAGGTTTTTAAACTGTTGTTTGAAAATAAAACTTGTTAGAAAAAAAATTGAAATTGACAAGTTGAAACGTAGCCTGTAGATATTGAGCAAGCAGTGTGCCTTGGTTTCAGGACAGCGTGGTTTAACAATCTGCTGCGTAACAATCACATTTTGGAACAGTGAGTGCATTCTGACATCACTCGCATAAAAAACATCACACTAGGGCGACCATTAGCGTGAAAAGTTTAAATACTGAGTACCTTACATTTTTTGGGATTGACACAACACTAGAAGTTAGGCTACACTGTTGTAAAGCTTTTCCCTGTACATTTACATCATTATACTGGCACCAAAGTTGCCAATTTAGAGCAGGAATGATACTGTCGTGTTTCACAGTAAGTAAAATAGTACTGTAAAATATATTACAGCATCTCTGCTGTAAAGCAAAATTACGTTATTAAGCTGGCAACTCTGGTGCCAGTACAATGCTGTACATTTACAGTAAGAACATTTAAGAAAACCTATACATTTACCCCCCTCCAGGTGTCGCTTATTCTCCCCAGTGTATTTATCCCTGTGTTTCCTGTCTCTCTGTGCCAGTTCGTCTTGTATGTTTCCAAGTCAAAAAGCGTTTTTCCCATTCTCCTGCTTTTTCCATTCTCCTTGTCTAGTCCTCCCGGTTTTGACCCTTGCCTGCCTGACCATTCTGCCTGCCTTGACCACTAGCCTGTAAGCCACACTGTACCTCCTAGACTCTGATCTGGTTTTGACCTTTTTACCTGTCCACGACCATTCTCTTGCCTACCCTTTGGATAAATAAACATTGTAAGACTCCAACCATCTGCCTCCTGTGTCTGAATTTGAGTCTCGCCTTGTGCCTTGATAGTACGAACTGGCCATGACAGACCCAGCAGACTTGGACCAGCTCTGCCACGCTGTCTCCCTGCAGGGAGCCACCATTGGGAGACATCAGGAGTTGCTACTGGGCCTTTTGGAAGGGCTCAGTTCCTTGACGGAACGCCATGACCATGGGTTAAAGGCTGTTATCGAGCACATCAGGGAGTTAGCTCAGACTGTCTGCCACCTCTGAAAAAAACCCAATCACCCAGTAATTTTTCCACTATCTGTGGTGAGTTTATACAGCCTATCCAGACTCCCCTGAATCCCGCTTACCTCCTCCAGAAGTAAGCATATAATTCCGCTAATGTCGGGAAGGGTGCTCTCCTGGGCTACGGCAGTTTGGGAACAACAATATGCCATTTAGTCATTTGGAGGAATTATATGCAGAGATGTGAAATGTTTTTGAGTCTCCGGTATCCGGGAGAAAGGCGGCTAGCAAACTTTGACTTACATCAAAACCCCCGTAGTGTGGCAGACTACGCATCTGACCTTTGCACGTTGGCTGCCGAGAGTGCCTTGAATCCGGAGTCTCTGTTCGATACTTTTCTGCACTGATTATCTGAGGAGGTAAAGGATGTGCTAGCTGCTCGGGAACTGCCGGTGGACCTTGATTCTCTTATCGCCTTAACCATTAAAACTGATGGATGCCTAAGGGAATGCAAGAGTGAGAGGATGCACCCGATATGGTGCGTTCACCTGCTATGGAATCCTGAGGTTTCCGAATGCAGCTCTTCCGAGAGGAGTCAAAGTCACACGATCTCTCTCGTGAATCTACGACAGGTGAGTTGGATACTCCTGAGCCTGGGAAGAACTAGGCTATCAGTTTGGGAGTGCTCACGGAGGAAGAATAATAACTGTTGTCTATACTGTGGAGGGGCAGGACATTTTATAGCTACCTGCCCTATTAGGAAACCCTTGTCTCTAGTGGGTACCAGTACTACGGTGAGTCAGACTGGGGGTTCCCTAATTCCCATCACCCACAAACCCCTTTTGCTCTTGTGCTATGGGGAGACTAATCTAAGTCTCTCTGAGTGCCCATTGACTCTGGGGCTGATGAATGTCTTATGATGCCATGATAGCTTCGGAGCTTGGTATTCCCACTCAGCCTCTCTCTGTGCCCATGGATGCTAGGGCCACTCTATAGGGGAAGACACCCATAGTACTGTGCCCGTTCAAATACGGGTTCCTGGTTACCACAGTGAGATCATACAGTTCCTCCTCATTGCATCTCCCCATGTTCCGGTTGTGTTGGGATTTTCCTGGCTGCAAAAACACAATCCTGTGATTGACTGGACCATAAGCTCCACCTCAGGGTCGGTTTTATTCTCTGTCCGGACCAGAGACCAAAGCTATGGAGGAGTATATAGAGGAGTTTCCAGCCACTGGGGCCGTCTGTTACTACATCTCCTGCCGGCATAGGGTTTTTCTTTGTGGAGAAGAAGGACAAGACCCTGCACCCATGCATTGACTACCGGGGACTTAACGATATCCCTGTCAAAAATCGTTACCTCGTACCTCTCCTCTCCTCGCCGTTTGAAGCTCTCCAGGGGGCTACCATGTTTTCCAAGTTGGACCTTCAAAATGCCTACCGCCTGGTTCGGATATGCGAGGGGGATGAGTGGAAGACAGCCTTCAACACAGCCAGTGGACATTATGAGTACCAGGTCATGCCATTTGGACTCACCAACGACCCCGCTCTCTTTCAGGCTTTGGTCAATGATGTGCTTCGGGACATGCTAAACCGGTCTGTGTTTTCTACCTGGACAACATCCTGTTATTTTCCCGATCTGCCCAAGAACATGTCTCCATGTCAGACAGGTCCTTCAGCGCCTCCTGGAGAACCAATTGTTCGTGAAAGCCGAGAAGTGTGAGTTCCACCGCTCTTCTATCACATTTCTGGGATATGTCATTGCTGTGGGCAATGTTCAGATGGATCCTGGAAAGGTGAAAGCAGGGGAGGATTGCCCTCAACCAACATCCAGGGTGCAGTTGCAACGGTTTATTGGGTTTACTAACTTCTACCGACGTTTCATTCGGAATTACAGCACCCTGGTGGCCCCCCTCTTGGCACTCACCTCCCCCAAGGTACTGTTCAAATGTTCTCCAGCTGTCGACAAAGCCTTTGTGGACCTGAAGCATCGGTTCACAACAGCACCCATCCTCCTCCATCCGGACCCCTCGTGTCAATTTGTGGTGGAAGTGGATGCTTTGGATGTTGGAGTGGGGGCCATTCTGTTCCAGCGATCTGCCCAGGACCAGAAGCTTTATCCCTGTGCCTTCCTGTCCCATTGTCTCAATCCTGCTGAGAGGAGCTACGATGTTGGCAACTGAGAACTCCTGGCGTTGAAGATGGCGTTGGAGGAGTGGAGGCACCCTAGCTAACTAATAAAACCTAGCTAAATCCTACACAATACCACAGACTATTTTACCAGACTCACTAGGTTTTCCTCTTCTGTGCCACCAAACGTTTGAATACTACTGGTAAAGTGAACACGTTTAGCTAATACTGTAACATTATAGAACAATGTTGTTGAGCGTTTATATGGACAAGGACGTATGTCCCGCAGCTGAGAGCCAAGTGAACTGATCACAACGCCTGTGTCACATTATTGTGAAAGCTAAGGAGGACACTATGTCCCGGTGTTGTTGCCATTCATCCTCTCCCCATTGAGCACTGTATCAATTCAAAATTGATTAAATATATGTTTTTCTTACCTATCTACACACAATACCCCATCATGACAAAGTAAAAACATGTTTCTAGACATTTTTTCAAATTTATTGAAAAATAAATACAGAAGTATCTCACGTACATACAGCAAGTATTCACACTCCTGAGTCAAAACTTTGTAGAAGCACCTTTTGGCAGCGATCTTTCTGGGTAAGTCTCTTTCCACACCTGGATTGTTCAAATTATTCATGATCTGTCAAATGAGTTGTTGATCATTGCTAGACAACCATTTTAAGGACTTTCCATAGATTTTCAAGTAGCCGGGAGTGTTGGAAAGATTTTTCAAATAAAGAGGAACTATCACACGCAATGGACTTATTTGACAATGTGGTAGGTCTACTTCTATACTTCTATGCCTGCTCAGGCTCCCGCATTCCCTCAATGTTATCAGGACAGAGAAACCACACACATTGCTCATTGCTCATGGAGCACTCCAAACAAAATAAATTAAAAGATTGACACAACTTATAATGGTTATGAAATAAACCAAAACGTCTTTCTCTCAAGTGTAGCAGGATAGGAATTCTGCAAACAACGTTTTCACTCTGAGAATGAGAACAGTAAATGACTGTAATTAATACATGCATTAATAGAAATGTATGTAACCAAATATTGGGGATTAACAGTATGTTTACTGGGCCTACTGGTGACATATGTAATGGGGAATTCATAGAATGAAACAATACATGCGGAAGAATTGGCGGCAGACAGCTGAGCATTATTCTGGTGAGCTGAGTGCATGTATTCTGGAGAGAGACACGCCATTTCTTCGCCACCACCGCTCCCCTTCTTCTTGTTGCAACATTTTAAATTAGACTCAAGACACATTATCTTCACACATATTTTAGATGCTTAATGCTGCCCAAATTGCAGGCTTCCCCACACACTTGTGATTTGATAATTTTTTTTGAAGAAGCTAGTAATCCTCTGTGGCTAAGTCATGCTCTCTGTCGGGGGTGTAAAGTACTTAATAAAAATACTTTAAAGTTCTACTTAATTCGTTTTTGGGGGGTATCTGTACTTTAGTACTTATATTTTGGACTACTTCTACAGCACTACATTCCTAAAACAAATATCTATAGTTTATGCTCCGTACATTTTCACTGACACACAAAGTACTCTTTATATTTGAATGCTTAGCAAGTTTGAAAAATTGTCCAATTGACGCACTTATCAAGAGAATCCCTACTGCCTCTGATCTGGCAAACTCACTAAAAACGTAGTTGCTTAGTTTGTAAATTATGTCTGAGTGTTGGAATGTGCCCGTGGCTATCTGTGAATAAAATAAAATTGTGTCATCTGGTTTGCTTAAAGGAAAATTCCTCCCAAAAAATATATTTTGATATTTGTTTCATTGTTGACATAGTCCCAAAATGTTTTGCTCGTCAAGAATCAGGTTTTCAAGATATGTACACTATATATACAAAAGTATGTGGAAACCCCTTTAAATATGCTATTTCAGCCACACCCATTGCTGAAAGGTGTAAAAAAAATCATGCACACAGCCATGCAATCTCCAGAGACAAACATTAGCAGTAGAATGGCCTTACTGGAGAGCTCATTGACTTTAGAAGTGGCACCGTAATAAGATGTCACCTTTCCAAAAAGTCAGTTTGTCAAATGTCTGCCCTGCTAGAGCTGCCCCGATCAATTGTAAGTGCTGTTATTGTGAAGTGGAAACGTCTAGGAGCAACAATGGCTCAGCCGCGAAGTGGTAGGCCACACAAGCTCAGAGAACGTTACCACCGAGTGCTGAAGCACGTAGCATGTAAAAAATTGTGTGTCCTCGGATGCAACACTCACTGCAGAGTTCCAAACTGCCTCTGGAAGCAATGTCAGCACAATAACTGTTAGTCGAGAGCATAATGAAATGGATTTCCATGGCCGACCAGACGCACACAAGCCTAAGATTATCTTTCGCAATTCCAAGTGTTGGCTGCAGTGGTGTAAAGCTCACCACCATTGGACTCAGCTGTCAACATACTTTTAGTCATGTGGTGTAAATTTCTCCTTTTCTAAGTTAATCCATCTACCCAGCAAGTGTGGCATATCAAAAAATCTGATTAAACAGGATGATAATTACACAGGTGCACCTTGTGCTGGGACAATAAAAGGCTGCTCTAAAATGTGCAGTTTTGTTACACAACACAACAGATGTCTCAGGTTTTGAGGAAGCATGCAATTGGCATGCTGACTGAAGGAATGTCCATCAGCGCTGTTGCCGGAGAATTGAAAGTTAATTTCTCTATCATAAATCGACTCCAACTTTGTTTTAGATAATTTTGCAGTACGTTTAACAGGCATTATAACCGCAGACCATGTGTAACCATACCAGTCCAGGACCTCCACATCCGGCTTCTTCACCTGCGGGATCATCTGAGACCAGCTACCTGGACAGCTGATGAAACTGTGGGTTTGCTCAACCGAAGAATGTCTGCACAAACTGTCAGAAACCATCTCAGGGAAGCTCATCTGCGTGCTCACTTTCCTCACCAGGGTCTTGACCTGACTACAGTTTGACGTCGAACCGGACTTCAGCGTTGAAATTATCATTGATGGCCACTGGCACGCTGAAGAAGTGTGCTCTTCACAGATGAATCCCGGTTTTAACTGTACCGTCAGATGGCAAACAATGTTTATGGCGTCAGGTGGGCGAGCGGTTTGCTGATATCAACGCTGGGAACAGAGTGCCCCATGGTAGCAGTGGGGTTAGTGTATGGGCAGGCATAAACTATGGACAATGAACACAGTTGCATTTTATCGATGGCAATTTAAATGCATAGAGATCATGATGCCCATTGTTGTGCCGTTCATCCGCCGCCATCACCTCAAATCAAAACAATTCAAATGTTATTGGTCACATACACATGGTTAGCACATGTTAATGCGAGTGTAGAAAAATGCTTGTGCGTCTAGTTCCAACCGTGAAGTAATATCTAACAAGTAATCTAACAATTTCACAACAACTACCTTATACACACAAGTGTAAAGGAATGAATAAGTATATGTACATATAAATATACGGATGAGCGATGGCCGTGCAGCATAGGCAAGATGCAGTAGATGGTATAGGGTATACATGTGAGATGAGTAATGTAGGGTATGTAAACATTATATAAAGTGGCATTGTTTAAAGTGACTAGTGATACATTTATTACATCCAATGTTTAATTATTAAAGTGGCTAGAGATTTGAGTCAATATGTTGGCAGCAGCCACTCAATGTTAATGATGGCTGTTTAACAGTCTGATGGCCTTGAGATAGAAGCTGTTCTTCAGTCTCTCGGTCCCAGCTTTGATGCACCTGTAATGACCTCGCCTTCTGGTAGCGGGGTGAACAGGCAGTGGCTCGGGTGGTTGTTAGCCTTGATGATCTTTTTGGCCTTCCTGTGACATCGGGTAGTGTAGGTGTCCTGGAGGGCAGGTAGTTTGCCCCCGGTGATGCGTTGTGCAGACCTCACTACCCTCTGGAGAGCCTTATGGTTGTGGGTGGAGCAGTTGCCGTACCAGGCGGTGATACAGCCGACAGGATGCTCTCGATTGTGCATCTGTAAAAGTTAGTGAGGGTTTTTGGTGACAAGCCACATTTCTTCAGCATCCTGAGGTTGAAAAGGCACTGTCCACCCATACTGTCTGCGTGGGTGGACCATTTCAGATTGTCTGTGATGTGTATGCCGAAGAACTTAAAACTCTACAGCTTCTCCACTTCTGTCCTATCAAAGTGGATAGGGGGGTGCTCCCTCTGCTGTGTCCTGAAGTCCACGATCATCTCCTTTGTTTTGTTGAAGTTGAGAGTGAGGTTATTTTCCTGACACCACACTCAGAGGGCCCTCACCTCCTCCCTGTAGGCCGTCTCGTCATTGATGGTAATCAAGCCTACCGCTGTAGTGTAGTCTGCAAACTTGAAGATTTAGTTGGAGGCGTGCATGGCCGCTCAGTCATGGGTGAACAGGGAGTACAGGAGAGGGCTGGGGTGGAGTTTCCTATCCTCACTACCAGGGGGCGGCCCAACATAATGTCAAGGACACAGTTGCACAGGGTGGGGTCGAGACCCAGGGTCTCAAGCTTAATGACAAGTTTGGAGGGTACTATGATGTGAAATGCTGAGCTGTAATCGATGAACAGCATTCTTACATACAGTGGGGAGAACAAGTATTTGATACACTGCCGATTTTGCAGGTTTTCCCACTTGCAAAGCATGTAGAGGTCTGTAATTTTTATCATAGGTACACTTCAACTGTGAGAGACGGAATCTAAAACAAAAATCCAGAAAATCACATTGTATGATTTTCAAGTAACTCATTTGCATTTTATTGCATGACATAAGTATTTGATCACCTACCAACCAGTAAGAATTCCGGCTCTCACACACCTGTTAGTTTTCCTATAAAGAAGCCCTCCTGTTCTCCACTCATTACCTGTATTAACTGCACCTGTCCACACACTCAATCAAACAGACTCCAACCTCCCCACAATGGCCAAGACCAGAGAGCTGTAAGGACATCAGGGATAAAATTGTAGACCTGCACAAGGCTGGGATGGGTTACAGGACACTAAGCAAGCAGCTTGGTGAGAAGGCAATAACGGTTGGCGCAATTATTAGAAAATGGAAGAAGTTCAAGATGACGGTCAATCACTCTCGGTCTGGGGCTCCATGCAAGATCTCACCTTGTGGGGCATCAATGATCATGAGGAAGGTGAGGGATCAGCCCAGCACTACACGGCAGGACCTGGTCAATGACCTGAAGAGAGCTGGAACCACAGTCTCAAAGAAAACCATTAGTAACACACTATGCCGTCATGGATTAAAATCCTGCAGCGCACGCAAGGTCCCCCTGCTCAAGCCAGCGCATGTCCAGGCCCGTCTGAAGTTTGCCAATGACCATCTGGATGATCCAGAGGAGGAATGGGAGAAGGTCATGTGGTCTGATGAGACAAAAATAGAGCTTTTTGGTCTAAACTCCACTCGCCGTGTTTGGAGGAAGAAGAAGGATGAGTACAACCCCAAGAACACCATTGAAGCATGGAGGTGGAAACATCATTCTTTGGGGATGCTTTTCTGCAAAGGGGACAGGACAACTGCACCGTATTGAGGGGAGGATGGATGGGGCCATGTATCGCAATATTTTGGCCAACAACCTCCTTCCCTCAGTAAGAGCATAGAAGATGGGTCGTGGCTGGGTCTTCCAGCATGACAATGACCCGAAACACACAGCCAGGGCAACTAAGGATTGGCTTCATAAGAGGCATCTCAAGGTCCTGGAGTGGCCTAGCCAATCTCCAGACCTGAACCCAATAGAAAATCTTTGGAGGGAGCTGAAAGTCTGTATTGCCCAGCGACAGCTCCAAAACCTGAAGGATCAGGAGAAGGTCTGTATTTAGGAGTGGGCCAAAATCCCTGCTGCAGTGTGTGCAAACCTGGTCAAGAACTACAGGAAACATGTGATCATTGTAATTGCAAACAAAGGTTTCTGTACCAAATATTAAGTTCTGCATTTCTGATGTATCAAATACTTATGTCATGCAATAAAATGCAAATTAATTACTTAAAAATCATACAATGTGATTTTCTGGATTTTTGTTTTAGATTCCGTCTCTCACAGTTGAAGTGTACCTATGATAAAAATTACAGACCTCTACATGCTTTGTAAGTAGGAAAACCTGCAAAATCGGCAGTGTATCAAATACTTGTTCTGCCCACTGTAGGTATTCCTCTTGTCCGGATGGGTTAGGGCATTGTGCAGTGTGATTGCTATTGCGTCATCTGTGGACCTATTGGGGCGGTAAGCAAATTGGAGTGGGTCTAGGGTGTCAGGTAGGGTGAAGGTGATATGATCCTTGACTAGTCTCTCAAAGAACATCATGATGACAGAAGTGAGTGCTACGGGGTGATAGTCGTTTAGTCGTTTAGCTCAGTTACCTTAGCTTTCTTGGGAACAGGAACAATGGTGGCCCTCTTGAAGCATGTGGGAACAGCAGACTGGGATAGGGATTGATTGAATATGTTCGTAAACACACCAGCCAGCTGGTCTGCGTATGCTCTGAGGACACGGCTAGGGATGCCATCTGGGCCTGCAGCCTTGCGAGGGTTAACACGTTTAAATGTTTTACCTCATGTTTCAGTATGATAATGCATGGCCCCATGTCATAAGCATCTCTACACAACTCCTGGAAGCTGAAAATGGAAGCTGAAAATGTCCCAGTTCTTCCATGGCTTGCATACTCACCAGAAATGTCACCCGTTAAGCTTGTTTGGGATGCTCTAGATCGACCTGTACGACAGTGTGATGCAGTTTCCGCCATTATCCAGCAACTTCGCACAACCATTGAAGAGGAGTGGGATAACATTCCACAGGCCACAATCAAAAGCCTGATCAACTCTATGTGAAGGAGATGTGTCTCGCTGTATGAGGCAATTGGTGGCCACACCAGATAGATACTGACTGGTTTTCTGACCCATGCCCCTACCTTTTCTTAAGGTATCTGTCACCAACAAATCTGTTGTATTCCCAGATCAGTCTGTATTCCCAGTCATGTGAAATCCATAGAATAGGGCCTAATGAATTTATTTCAATTGACTGATTTCCTTATATGAGCTGTAACTCAGTAAAATCTTAGAAATTGTTGCAGGTTGCGTTTATATTTTTGTTCAGTGTCTTTTGTAAAAATGTTGAAAAACATCAGTCGTCTTTGACATTATGGGGTGTTGCGTATAAGCCAGTGACAAAAAAATCTAAATTTGGTCAATTTTAAATTCAGGCTGTAACACAACAAAATGTGTATGTTAGGGAAGTATTCAATAATCTTATGGTTGGAAAGACAAAAAAATTGACACATTCAGTTCTTCAACTCATGGTAATGTTGACGATTAGTGTACAATTAGAATCAAATTAGACGACGCCATTTCCGGTCACATCTTGCAGACTTGTTTACGTGTTGCTGTGCATTTTGTGCGTTTTGTTGCCAACCTTACTTTGCTACCTGACAACTTTACGTTTTTTCCTTTTTTTTTCCTTTTTTTTACCGTTAATATTTGTAGTTTTTCCCTCACTCAACTTTTTTTCATTCAACTTTTTCACTCCGGACGCTTTATCTGGACGTGGTTCGTCAGGACCCCCAACAGCTGAAGCTAAGTAGTAACATTAACATGATGCCTTCTATTTGCAGTCGCTGTACTCATAATATACAGGTGAAGTGATGAAACAGTGTCTGTGCCACCAGTAAGTACAGATAGTAATGTTAGTATAAATCCCCTCGCACGGTCCCCGCAGCCGGACAAATTTCTCATGGTTTCTGGAGGGAATTGCTGTAGGAATGCTCAACCGGTGTCACTCATTCAGCCGACAGAAACTTTCAACCGGTTTTCCCCATTAAACAGGGAGTTGGAGTCTGAGGCGGGGTCTGAGGCGCCGAAGCTTCCCACCATTAGCTCTGACAAATTGAAAACCCTAGTCATTGGCGACTCCATTACCCGCAGTATTAGACTTAAAACGAATCACACTGTTACACTGTTTACCAGGGGGCAGGGCTACCGACGTTAAGGCTAATCTGAAGATGGTGCTGGCTAAAGCTAAAACTGGCAAGTGAAGAGAGTATAGAGATATTGTTATCCACGACGGCACCAACGATATTAGGATGATACAGTCAGAGGTCACTAAGTGCAACATAGCTTCAGCGTGTAAATCAGCTAGAGTCTCACAACTCAATCGCTCGTTGAAAACTGTTTTCTGCCCCTCCCAAAAGATAGAATTTGTAGATAATTGGCCCTCTTTCTGGGACTCACCCACAAACAGGACCAAGCCTGGCCTGCTGAGGAGTGACGGACTCCATCCTAGCTGGAAGGGTGCTCTCATCTTATCTACCAACATAGACAGGGCTCTAACTACTCTAGCTCCACAATGAAATAGGGTGCAGGCCAGGCAGCAGGCTGTTAGCCAGCCTACCAGCTTAGTGGAGTCTGCCACTAGCACAGTCAGTGTAGTCAGCTCAGCTATCCCCATTGAGACCGTGTCTGTGCCTCGACCTGGGTTGGGCAAAACTTAACATGGCGGTGTTCGCCTTAGTAATCTCACTAGGATAAAGACCTTCTCCATTCCTGTCATTATTGAAAGAGATCGTGATACCTCACATCTCAAAATAGGGCTACTTAATGTTAGATCCCTTACTTCAAAGGCAATTATAGTCAATGAACTAATCTCTGATCTACGGGGAATCTTGATGTGATTGGCCTGACTGAAACATGGTTTAAGCCTGATGAATTTACTGTGTTAAATGAGGCCTCACCTCCTGGTTACACTAGTGACCATATCCCCTGTGCATCCCGCAAAGGCAGAGGTGTTGCTAACATTTACGATAGCAAATTTAAATTTACAAAAAATAAATGAAGTTTTCGTCTTTTGAGCTTCTAGTCGTGAAATCTATGCAGCCTACTCAATCACTCTTTATAGCTACTGTTTACAGGCCTCCTGGGCTATATACAGCGTTCCTCATTGAGTTCCCTGAATTCCTATCGGACCTTGTAGTCATAGCAGATAATATTCCAATTTTTGGTTATTTTAATATTCACATGGAAAAGTCCACAGACCCACTCCAAAAGGCTTTCGGATCCATCATCGACTCAGTGGGTTTTGTCCAACATGTCTCTGGACCTACTCACTGTCACAGTCATACTCTGGACCTAGTTTTGTCCCATGGAATAAATGTTGTGGATCTTCTTGGATATAGGGGGCGCTATTTACATTTTTGGATGAAAAACTTTCCCGTTTTAAACAAGATATTTTGTCACGAAAAGATGCTCGACTATGCATATAATTGACAGATTTGGAAAGAAAACACTCTGACGTTTCCAAAACTGCAAAGATATTGTCTGTGAGTGCCACAGAACTGATGATACAGAAAAAACCCAGATAGAAATCCAATCAGGAAGTGCCACATTTTTTGAAACCGCCTCATGGCAATGACTCCTTATATGGCTGTGAAGGAGCTAGGAGTCAGCTTACGTTTTCCACGTTTTCCCCAAGGTGTCTGCAGCATTGTGACGTATTTCTAGGCATATTATTGGAAGATTGACCATAAGAGACTACATCTACCAGGTGGTCGCTTGGTGTCCTCCGTCGTAATTATTGCTTAATCTCCAGCTGCAGTATTTTTCCGTTTTCTTCTGATGAGAAGGCAACTGCCACCACTGATAGATTATCGAATAGATATGTGAAAAACACATTGAGGATTGATTCTAAACAAAGTTTGCCATGTTTCTGTCGATATTATGGAGCTAATTTGGAAAAAAGTTTGGCGTTGTAAGTGACTGCATTTTCCGGTGTTTTTCTTAGCCAAACGTGATGAACAAAATGGAGCTATTTCGTCTACACAAATAATATTTTTGGAAAAAATGAACATTTGCTATCTAACTAAGAGTCTCGTCATTGAAAACATCCGAAGTTCTTCAAAGGTAAATTATTTTATTTGAATGCTTTTCTTGTTTTTGTGAAAATGTTGCCTGCTGAATGCTAGGCTTAATGCTATGCTAGGCTATCAATACTCTTACACAAATGCTTGTGTAGCTTTGGTTGAAAAGCATATTTTGAAAATCTGAGATGACAGTGTTATTAACAAAAGGCTAAGCTTGTGTTTGAATATATTTATTTCATTTCATTTGCGATTTTCATGAATAGGAAATGTTGCGTTATGGTAATGAGCTTGAGGATATGATTACGCTCCCGGAGACGGGACTGCTCGACGCTAGAGGTTAATGTTTTTCCTCATAATCCTGGACCTTCGGACCACCATTTTATTACGTTTGCAATTGCAACAAATAATCTGCTCAGACCCCAACCAAGGAGCATCAAATGTCGTGCTATAAATTCACAGACAACACAAAGATTCCTTGATGCCCTTCCATACTCCCTCTGCCTACCCAAGGACGTCAGAGGACAAAAATCAGTTAACCACCTAACTGAGGTACTCAATTTAACCTTGCGCAATACCCTAGATGCAGTTGCACCCCTAAAAACTAAAAACATTTCCCATAAGATACTAGCTCCCTGGTATACAGAAAATACCTGAGCTCTGAAGCAAGCTTCCAGAAAACTGGAACAGAAATGGCGCCACACCAAACTGGAAGTCATCCGACAAGCTTGGAAAGACAGTACCGTGCAGTATCGAAGAGCCCTTACTGCTGATCGATCATCCAACTTCCAACTTAATTGAGGAAAATAAGAACAATCCAAAATGTATTTTTGATACTGTCGCAAAGCTAACTAAAAAGCAGCATTCCCCAAGAGAGGATGGCTTTCACTTCAGAAGTAATAAATTCATTAACTTTCTTGAGGAAAAGATCATGATAATTAGAAAGCAAATTACGGACTTCTCTTTAAATCTGCATATTCCTTCAAAGCTTAGTTGTCCTGGGTCTGCACAACTCTGCCAGGACCTAGGATCAAGAGAGAAAATCAAGTGTTTTAGTACTATATCTCTTGACACAATGATGAAAGTAATCATGGCTTCTAAACCTTCAAGCTGCATACTGGACCCTATTCCAACTAAACTACTGAAAGAGCTGCTTCCTGTGCTTGGCCCTCCTATGTTGAACATAATAAACGGATCTCTATCCACCGGATGTGTACCAAACTCACTAAAAGTGGCAGTAATAAAGCCTCTCTTTAAAAAGCCAAACCTTGACCCAGAAAATATTAAAAACTATCGGCCTACATCAAATCTTCCATTCCTCTCAAAACTTTTAGAAAAGGCTGTTGCGCAGCAACTCACTGCCTTAATGAAGACAAACAATGTATACGAAATGCTTCAGTCTGGTTTTAGACGCCATCATGGCACTGAGACTGCACTTGTGAAGTGATAAATTACCTTTTAATGGCATCAAACCGAGGCTCTGCATCTGTCCTCGTGCTGCTAGCCATTAATGCTGTTTTTGATACCATCGATCACCACATTCTTTTGGAGAGATTGGAAACCCAAATTGGTCTACACGGACAATTTCTTGCCTGGTTTAGATCTTATCTGTCGGAAAGATATCAGTTTGTCTCTGTGAATGGTTTGTCCTCTGACAAATCAACTGTAAATTTCGGTGTTCCTCAAGGTTCTGTTTTAGGACCACTATTGTTTTCACTATATATTTTACCTCTTGGGGATGTCATTCAAAAATATAATGTTAACTTTCACTGCTATGTGGATGACACACAGCTGTACATTTCAATGAAACGTGGTGAAGCCCCAAAATTGCCCTCGCTAGAAGCCTGTGTTTCAGACATAAGGAAGTGGATGGCTGCAAACTTTCTACTTTTAAACTCGGACAAAACAGAGATGCTTGTTCTAGGTCCCAAGAAACAAAGAGATCTTCTGTTGAATCTGACAATTACTCTTAATGGTTGTACAGTCGTCTCAAATAAAACTGTGAAGGACCTCGGCGTTACTCTGGACCCTGATCTCTCTTTTGATGAACATATCAAGATTGTTTCAAGGACAGCTTTTTCCCATCTACGTAACATTGCAAAAATCTCATCATTGTCAAAAAATTATGCAGAAAAATGTATCCATGCTTTTGTTACTTCTAGGTTAGACTACTGCAATTATCTACTTTCTGGCTACCCAGATAAAGCACTAAACAAACTTCAGTTAGTGCTAAATACAGCTGCTAGAATCCTGACTAGAACCAAAAAATGTGATCATATTACTCCAGTGCTTGCCTCCCTACACTGGCTTCCTGTCAAGGCAAGGGCTGATTTCAAGGTTTTACTGCTTACCTACAAAGCATTACATGGGCTTGCTCCTACCTACAGTATCTCTCTGATTTGGTCCTGCCGTACATACCTACACGTACGCTACGGTCACAAGACGCAGGCCTCCTAATTGTCCCTAGAATTTCTAAGCAAACAGCTGGAGGCAGGGCTTTCCTATAGAGCTCCATTTTCATGGAATGGTCTGCCAAGGAGTGTGAAGGTGTGCACCCATAGATACAGAACAAAAAGACAGAACGACTGGGTCGCATCTCTAGCAACCCAACCGATGGAACAAACAACCAGCCGGCTTGGGTAGCAACCCTTACTTCCACAATCTTGTGGAAGGATGAAATAGTATGAATAAATAATCATATTTTGTTGGTAACCCATTGTATAAAATTGATAATGCCTTCGTCTTGGGCCTAACATACACAACACCCCTACCAATATATCCTCAAAACACTGGCTTCTCAACAACCCCCTTGGGTTGTGCCGTGGCGGAGATCTTTGTGGGCTATACTCGGCCTTGTCTCAGGATGGTAAGTTGGTGGTTGAAGATATCCCTCCAGTGGTGTGGGGGCTGTGCTTTGGCAAAGTGGGTGGGGTTACATTCTTCCTGTTTGGCCCTGTCCGGGGATATCATCGGATGGGGCCACAGTGTCTCCTGACCTCTCCTGTCTCGGCCTCCAGTATTTATGCTGCAGTAGTTTATGTGTCGGGGGGCTAGGGTCAGTTTGTTATATCTTGAGTACTTCTCCTGTCTTATCCTGTGTCCTGTGTGAATTTAAGTATGCTCTCTCTAATTCTCTCTTTCTCTCTTTCTTTCTCTCTCTCGGAGGACCTGAGCTCTAGGACCATGCCTCAGGACTACCTGGCATGATGACTCCTTGCTGTCCCCAGTCCACCTGGCCGTGCTGCTGCTCCAGTTTAAACTGTTCTGCCTGTGATTATTATTACTTGACCATGCTGGTCATTTATGAACATTTGAACATCTTGGCCATGTTCTGTGATAATCTCCACCCGGCACAGCCAGAAGAGGACTGGCCACCCCTCATAGCCTGGTTCCTCTCTAGGTTTCTTCCTATGTTTTGGCCTTTCTAGGGAGTTTTTCCTAGCCACCGTGCTTCTACACCTGCATTGCTTGCTGTTTGGGGTTTTAGGCTGGGTTTCTGTACAGCACTTTGAGATATCAGCTGATGTACGAAGGGCTATATAAATACATTTGATTTGATTTGATTCTCGGGCATTATCACCCAATTAAAAACATTCTGCATAGAAGATGTTGCACAGTCAAAATCCTGTATGATCAGGATTTGTTTGTTTTTGCACATATCTGTGTTGTGCTGGTTAAGCTTGCTACACACTCTACGCAAACGGAGCGATGGAACGTCGTATACAGTACGTTCGAAACATTCAGCAGCATAAAAGTACATAGAACTGTACGCAAACTACTGTACGCTCTGTTGCTCCATTTGAGTAGAGCCCTTTAGCAGGCAGAGAGTGTAGGAAAACCTTCACTCAAGGAAAACCTATGGTGCAGTTAGAGCCCTTTAAAAGATTCCAGGACAGAGTCAAGTACTGTAACTGTACAACATCCCGACAATTAACAGGGCACAAGGAGGGGGTAAGGAGAGGTGGAGGGACTGACCGACTAACCTTCCATCTGAGGGTCTGTGTGTGCAGGAAGGTACATCCTCATCTTCACGCTTGGCCGGGTCTGGGCTCAGACAGGAGAGATGACCCAGAGTCAGGCCAAAATGTTTACTGGCAGATGAGTTTTAAAGGAGCCCTCCTTAGCTGGTCATGGCAGCGTGAAACGCCCTGCTGTTCACTGCATCTGCAATCCACCGCTCTTCTACCAATCCCAACCTACAAAATCAACCTGACCTTTTAGACAAAAAGGAATGATGGATGAATGGACCATGCTGCAGTTTTTCCCTTTCTTAATCCCTCTCCTTTTCCTTTTTCTTTCTCTCCTTTTTCCATCTCATTGAAGATTGAAGCTCTATCAATGTTCGCCTCAGAGGCTAATTCTGTCCCTTCCCTTTGTCATTTTTTCAAATCGTTTTAAAGTCTAATGCTGGGATACTTGCTGCTTTGTCCAGAGCCCTTTGGCACTTGGCTTCTGTGCAATGGTTCGCGTCAGGAGCTACGATTTGTGATTTGCTGATGGCATGAGCATTGCCTTGCCTGGCTGACTGGTGGTTGTAGATGTGGTTCTGCAAAGCAGAGTTGGTAATGTGTGACATGATGTGACATGGTGCCACCGTCACCGTCACCGCGACCACTACCACTTTTCCTTAGTGAAAACAGAACCACCTTTTTACCATTACAGTGATGGACATATATTACAGTGTGTACAGTGTGTACAGTGTGTAAGTGAATTGTGTGTGTCTGTTTGTGTCTGTTTGTGTGTGTGTGTGTGTGTGTGTGTGTGTGTGTGTGTGTGTGTGTGTGTGTGTGTGTGTGTGTGTGTGTGTGTGTGTGAGTGTGTGTGTGTGCATATGTATGTTGATCATGAGTGCACACTTGCGTGCAGAGGTGATGGCCACGTTAAGTACTTTTATAAGGTTAAAGGCAACTGATCCGGGTGGTAACTTACTCTCTCACTGCCTCCAGAACTTTACAGCTCAATGAACAACATCATCTCTGTGGTAGAGAGCCCTTTAAACCCACCAGTGCCCTCTTCTCCCTCCTCTACCAAATGTCGATTCACTGGCTGGCAACCAGTAAAGGGAATGACACTGCCAGTAGCCATGAATGATGACTGTACCTACCATTTCAGGTTTTAACCATTCATTCTAAAGAGCTCAGAGAAGACAGCAGTCATCTTTCAAGCTGGCAATTGTGAGCACAAGCAATATAAAACCATATCAAAGAATGATGTTGTCTTCTGGCAAAACATTTAGCTAGCTAGTAAACCTTCTGAAATCATCCATTACATGATCCAATTTGTCACCTATTGCGTCTCAGCGGTACCTCACAATATTGTCATCTCGCTTGTCACGACTTCCGCCGAAGTCGGTCCCTCTCCTAGTTCGGGCGGCGTTCGGCGGTCGACGTCACCGGCCTTCTAGCCATCGCCGATCCACTTTTCATTTTCCATTTGTTTTGTCTTTGTCTTACACACCTGGTTTCAATTCCCCAATAACTTGTTCATTATTTAACCCTCTGTTCCCCCATGTTTATTTGTGAGTGATTGTTTGTTTTGTAATACGGTCCGTTATTGTGGGCTCTAATATTTTGTGTTGTATTTGTGGAATCTTGAGTAAATACGTTTATTACTCATATCTGCGCCTGACTCCTCTACACCAGCTACACACAGGCTTTATGACATCGCTGCTATTTGTATTGAATATTGACGCAGACACACCCCTATGTATGATCCTGTTCTACCAAAGTTATCTTAACCTGTTATCAAAAACCTAATCTTTCATTCAGCCCGGTCTAATTTATCAATAACAATAATCGGAAGACTTTACAGGCTATGGACCTGTAAATCTGGGTCAGCATTTCTCTCTCTGTGTTGTATTATAGATTTACTTCGGCCAAGAGCTCTCCGGAGGATACAATATGCCCAGGGCATTGTTTAGTTTTAAATAATCCCTATAAGAGCATCGCCAACAGGACCCCAGATAGCATTGACTGTACACTTTAAGATAATAACCCCACCCGCTTCATGCCCCATAACACTATAGAACAACGTCAGAGAAAGCAAGAGCTGAGACGAGCTAGCCACTCTCAGTCACAGACAGTCAGGGTTTTTCCCTGGTGACTGTGCCCGCTGATAATTCACTTTTTATGGTGGTACGTGTTCGCCAGGGGTAACAATTGATTAAATAAATTATTGATAAGGGACATTTTATGAGCCTGCAGAGTTGGGGCTACTGACCCTAAACCAACCAGGGGTGTTGAATACAGCTCCTGTGTGTTGTGTTGTCCAGTGGTTCCTATTGTTATCTTTGAATTCACCACGTTTTGGTATAGGTGACCAAATAAGACATTCAAACATCTAGAGACACATTCTGAGAACTTTGAAGTCCATGAAAATCCCTGTGGGATACCGTATGTTTGGGGAGAATCTACACTGCTCACCTCATTCTCACAATAACCAATGCATAGTATGCGCAACACTTCGGTGCAAAATGCTATCTGCCTTATCTCATTTGGGTATGTTCTTCAGATAATCTATATCCAACATGTAACCAAAAGCACTTTACAATCTGATCTAATGTAAGCCTCTGAACAGATACGGTCCAGTAATATCATCATAAGGAACACAAAGGGGGTGTCTTCTCTTTCCACCTGTTTACATCTGCTTGTTTGGCTGTAGGCTGATAATTATCTCTCTCTCTCTCTTCCTCCATCTATCCCCCATCCATCCCTCTATCCCCTCTGAGTCTCCCAGGCTGTGTTGGAGCCTTTTGGTTTTGAAGTGCAAATGTGATGACAGGGGTGTGGTTGATGGCCGTGGTGGTGACACATGTGCCCCGGGGCTAGGTCAACAATAGTGGAACCCTTCATCCTAAAGCCTGGTCTCCTGGGAGCCCCTCGGACACATGCCTGCTACAGGACCCTCCAGCTCCCAAGCTCCAACCTTACTGTTAGGCTGCATGCATCCTAAATGGCACCCTATTCCCTATATAGTGCACTACGTTTGAACAGGGCCCATAGGGGTCTGGTCCAAATTAGTTCACTATGTAGGAAATAGGGTGCCATTTGGTACGCAGGCTTACTCTAATGGAGGAGGAGGCTGGTGGAGGTAGAGGAGGCCCGCAATTCCTTGCTGATGAGATGTCAACATTGCCTCCCTCCCTTCTCTCATTTTTGTCCATTGGCCTCATGGAACACGAAGGTCTTACTCTGGCTGTCAAAGGGGGTGAGGGATATTGACTTAAATAGCTTGACCTGGCTCTTCCCATGTGACTCCTACTCCCCTCCCATCGGTCCTCCCGTCCCTCCTTTTCTATCTGGCCGCTACATCACACATCCCTTTTACCTCTATGTTCGTTTAGAGCAGAGCTGGAAGCCAGCCCAGTCCACCCAAAGGGTCACCCCCTACTCCAAATATGAGACGGGGAAACAAGAGGAGAACCATGTCTCGACAGTTACTGTTTAATTAGCCAACTGGGCTTTAGAGGCCTTGAGACATGGCAGGCTGGATCTGGCTTTACTAATCCCCCTACCTGCCAGGAACAAGTCCCATACCTCCCTGACCCAGGGAGGGAGGGGAGCAGGACAGAGCCAGGTGGAGGGGAACCCAGTGAGGAGGCAGGAGTCAGGCCCGTAGCTCCACAGCCCGACCTGGGGCGGGAGGGGGAAGGGAGGAAGCAAGTCGGAGGGGAGAGATGATGAGAGGATGGGGGTGTGTGGTGGGTTGTCCCTGGCATAGTACCTGTGAGAGGAGGAGTAACTATAGCTACTGTTTCTCAATTTTCCCCTGAAGGCTTTGGAGAATAGGGAAGCCATCTTTAATGCTCCTCACCTTATTAGATGCATGATTTGATTGATTTTCCTCTTTATGGACAGACAGTTATCTTTGCGACGAGACATAAAAGAGGCTGTTTCATACAGTGATATAAGCTCCTGAGGCAGTGATAGGTTGCATCCCAAATGGCATCCTATTACTGATATAGTGCATTACTTTTGAGCAGGACCCATGCTATATAGAGAACAGGGTACCATGTGGGATGCAGCCATAAGCTCTTGTCGCTGGAATCTGGCAGTGAATAGGAATCGTTGGGACATTGTTCTGCCCAGCCGTGTCTTTAGCCGTACATGAAGTATACCATAAAAATGACCAAAATGTTCCATCATCACACTCCACATCGCTGTATTCTGTCAAACTACAGCTGCCGTTGCAGTACATTGGGTGGAAAGCATGTCTGCATGCTGCTACACATTCACATTGTAATGACATATAAATTGGATGTGGCTCCTCTCTTGAAGCGACATGCTTTCCTTTACGAAACACAAGGGAGGGAGAAACTCTGACAGGATAAATCGGGCACCAATTTTGATGTTATCTCTGATGTATTTTTTAAGACGACTCACATATGTACATTCAGTCAGGTTTAACCTTTCTGATCTCCCCATCCCGGATCCGGGTTCGTGAATACAGACTCAAGCTCATTACCATAACGCAACGTTAACTATTCATGAAAATCGCAAATGAAATGAAATAAATATGCTAGCTCTCAAGCTTAGCCTTTTGTTAACAACACTGTCATCTCAGATTTTCAAAATATGCTTCTCAACCATTGCAAAACAAGCATTTGTGTAACAGTATTGATGGCTAACGTAGCATTTAGCATTAGCATTCAGCTGGCAACATTTACACAAAAAAACAGAAAAGCATTCAAAAAAATCATTTACCTTTGAAGAACTTCAGATGTTTTCAATGAGGAGACTCTCAGATAGCAAATGTTCAGTTTTTCCTGAAAGATTATTTGTTTAGGACAAATCGCTCCGTTTTCTGCGTCACGTTTAGCTATGAAAAAACCCCTGTATCCAGGATTGTGTAAATCTATCAGCAAGCTCATTAGCATAACACAACGTTAACTATTTATGAAAATCGCAAATGAAATGAAATAAATATGCCATCTCTAAAGCTTAGCCTTTTGTAAACAACACTGTCATCTCAGATTTTCAAAATATGCTTCTCAACCATAGGAAAACAATAATTTGTGTAAAAGTAGCTAGCTAGAGTTAGCATTTCATGTTAGCATTTAGCGTTAGCATTAGCGTTAGCATCCAGCACGCAACATTAACAAAAACATAAAAGCCTTCAAATAAAATCATTTACCTTTGAAGAACTTCTGATGTTTTCAATGAGGATACTCTCAGTTAGATAGCAGATGCTCAGTTTTTCCAAAAAGATTCCTTGTGTATTAGAAATAGCTCCGTTTTATACATCACATTTGGCTACCAAAAAAAATCCATAAATTCAGTCCTCAAAACGCAAACTTTTTTCCAAATTAACTCCATAATATCGACTGAAAACATGGCAAACGTTGTTTAGAATCAATCATCAAGGTGTTTTTCACATATCTCTTCATTGATACATCGTTCTTGGACACATGCTTTCTCCCCTGAATCAAATGGTAAAGTAGAAGCAGCTGGCAATTGCGCACCGAATTCGACGCAGGACACCAGGCGGACACTTGGAAAATGTAGTCTCTTATGGTCAATCTTCCAATGATATGCCTACAAATACGTCACAATGCTGCTAAGACCTTGGGCGAACGACAGAAAGTGTAGGCTCATTCGTTGCGCAATCACAGCCATATAAGGAGAGAATGGAAAACAGAGCTTCAGAAATTCTGCTAATTCCTGGGTGATGCATCATCTTGGTTTCGCCTGTAGAATGAGTTCTGGGGCACTTACAGACAAAATCTTTGCAGATTCTGAAACTTCAGAGTGTTTTCTTTCCAAAACTGTCAAGAATATGCATAGTCGAGCATCTTTTCGTGACAAAATATCGCGCTTAAAACGGGAACGTTTTTTATCCAAAAATGAAATAGCGCCCCTAGAGCTCTAACAGGTTAAAGTAGGAAGACAAGGATTTCAAAGGGGGAAATTATTTCTATATTTGCAAAGCTGGTCATTTGTGTTCTTACCACCATCTGTCATAGGGAAGATATATCATAGGGAATAGAGAATATTCTTGTCTTGTTCTTTGTACTCTAGTTGTAGTGTGAAGTGTAGGCGATATCCTATGGGATACCAACATGGAAAAATTGAAGCACCTTTCCAATTCCCGACAAAGCTGTGAGTACGCATGTTGGGACAAGACCAGACACACAAGCTTTGGGGTCCAGTAATTGTATCCTTGATGTGTCGAAGCATGGTGGACCTAGAGACGGTAGTATGGACTGTCTTGCTGTCACCTCCCTGGAGGTAGCCTCAGAGTTGGGATTCGTCCCGGCTTGTGATACGGCCCTGGGTCTTTTTGCAGTGTGAGCTAATTGTGTCTATTATTGCACATTTTGGGTCTCTTTTCACAGCAGAGAAACACGTAGGACACCTATCAAAACCATTATTCCCAGGTGTAAAAAACTGTCACCTTCAGATGTGTCACTTTCCTCTCCCCCTCCCTCCAACTCATTCCACTTCCTGGCCCACTTTGGCTGAGAAGGTGAAATATATGGCATCTGTCATTTGGCCGTGGGGATGGATAAATGGCTGGATGGATTGATGGAACATGGTCTCTGGGAAAGGCAATGGGGAGTGACATAGTCTTTACATCATTCAGCATGAAAAGGGGGAGATGACTAAATCAATACAGTTTTCACACACTGACCAGAAATAGAAGGCCGAGTTTATTTTATATTTCTCATAGCATGTAGGCAACTTATGTGAAACATAAATGGCAAATAATTTTCGCAAAATGTACATTGTCATGTATTAATCATGTGTTCCAATCATGATCACCATAATTTTGTCACTTACTCTAAAATCTCTTCTTATTGGAATTATTTTATCGTCCATCACCCAAAAATGGACAGGATAAGTTCAGTGAAATGTGTTGTTTTACAGGGTCAGCCATGAAGCAAATTAGGGTTAAGTGCCTTGCTCAAGGGCACAACAACAGATTTTTCACCTTGTCGGCTCGGGTATTCAAACTAGAAACCTTTCGGTTACTGGCCCATCATTCTAACCACTAGGCTACCTGCCACCACTGCAATGCAACCTACAAATGCAGCCACTTCAATGCAACCTACAAAACTGCTCAACCACAGGTCTACCACACTGTTAACCAACAGAGATATTGCTATGGTTAACACTCTCTCCCCAGCCACTAAGTGAGGATTCAACCCATTTAATGCTACATTGAATTACTGAGTGGACTCGTAGACCAGAGAGCCTGTTAAATGGACCTAGACCAATGGGTGCCAACATCTCACCATTCTCAGTACCACCCACGCTATCTATAGCCTGGCGTAGCTAGCACATATTCTGATTATCCCTGGCAGGAGTCTCTTCTGGGCCTTTACAGCATCTTCAGTAGACCCCCACCATCCTCTAACTCTTAGCAGAACGAGAACATAACAAATGCTTAATAAAAAATAAAAAAAAATAGATGTTATTGCTACTTAATTTAATTGAAGTGCAGTGACTATTTGTACAGGGTGTATAGAAAGAAAGGTATTTTAGTGGTTAACAGAATCCACTCTGTTGATTAATCGTGTAGCGTTACAGGCTGCTAGATGACTTCCTTCCACTCCAGTGCACCGTTAGTGGAAAAGCTTTTTTCATGGTTTATTTAACAGAGAGTCATTCTGATTAGTGTGGAGAGATATTTAAAAGGCACAATGACTAGATCAGACCTGTCAGGGGTTCCTGCACTCTGAAGGGACGATATTGACAAGACAGGCCGAGGGTGAGGGGGGCTCATTTTAGAGGTTGGGTCACCCAGGCAAGATCTACACCATTACGCTTGGTTGAGCTGTCTTGTGCATCATGTAGATTAAAATGTAGACTGAAAGGAAATGATATGCGTGTTACATAGGTCCAGTTATAGTAGTGGTAAGACAACACAAGACACACATAGACTACCATGTCTAAATTATCCAGTTATTAATTCAATGTTACTCTTTGGGCAATTCATATTTGCATCAGAAGAGCGAATATTAATTGTTGCAACAACCAAAAAAGTTCCCTCCGCTTGACTCAAGTCTCAAGTTTCGCTCTCACTCCCACTCCGTCCCTCGCCCCTTCCACCTATCCGACTCCCTTGGGAGGAAAAATAAACACCGATTGACACCTTCCCCAATAATTGTCGTTTCTACAATCAATGAATCCCATGGTCACATGGTCACGGCTGAGATGTTTAGGGGGTTTGCTCAGTCAGACGAGGCTTGACCGGTCGCCATCGACCCACCCAGGCCACAGACAGCACATGTCAATAAGGCCTTTTTTCTGCCTGCTGCTGTCGCTGGAAGAATCGTCTTCATTGATCAAGACCAGGCGGTGGCGGAAAAGCGAGTAGGTGTCTCTGTCTCTTACAACATGCCACAACAATCTGAAACATTGGTCGGTACGCTGGGAGAAAATGTTAAGACAGGCAATTCATGGCTCAGTACATCAGGGCTAAGTCCCAAATAGCACCTTATTTCCTGTATACTGAATTACTTTTTGACCGGAGCCCTATGGTGCCCTATACACTATATAGGGACTAAGGTGCTATTTGGGACGTAGCTCAGCTGTCAGCCACAGACAACAACTTTAGAAGACACATCATCACTGACCCACTGTCAAACACCTCCTCACTCCTCCAACCTCCCTCCTTACCCTCCTCATCCCCCAACCTACCCACTCACCACCCCACAGACCGCAAATGCAATAGTTTAGACACCAACAGCTTTCTGGCCATCAACATGGAGTTACTTGGAGAAAAAGCTGTTGGTCTATGGTATTTAAGGGCAATAGAAAGGTCAACAGCCCTCTAGTCTAGTGAAGAGTGAAGAGGGTACTGTAGGAGGACATTTAGGCTGTGTTCTGCATGGCACACTATTCCTGTTGTAGTGCACTACTTTTGACCAGAGCTGATCAAAAGTCGTGCACTTCATAGGAAATAGGGTGCCATTTGGGCTCTACCCTTAGTGGTGAAGAGTGAGAAAGAGGACAGTTTAGTGGTCTAAATCATCACACGCGTCTCATTATACAGTCAGCATCAGATGACTCAAGGTGTCCGCAATGCTTCCCATCCGAAACAGTTAGTGAATTTTTTATTCATTTTAGTTTTTTTGGCTGTTCATGCACATATCCTTTTTTCTTGAGGCAGGCTGAATTTCAGAAACCAAAGTTTATGCCCCTTTGTCAGTCATTGGTTAACAGGAGGGATTCACTCTGCCATTTTTTATTTAACTAGGGAAGTCAGTTAAGAACAAATTCTTATTTTCAATGACGGCCTAGGAACAGTGGGTTAACTGCCTTGTTCAGGGGCAGAACAGCAGATTTTTACATTGTCAGCTTGGGGATTTGATCTTGCAAACTTTCGGTTCCTAGTTCAATGCTCTATCCACTAAGCTACCTGCCGCCCCAATTTCCTGACGGCTAAAAAGTTACATATCGGCACTTTTGTGTTTGTTGTCATTGTCATTCAACAATAGACAACTTGTTTTCATGCATTTTTTCTCAGTTGAGAAATACACACCAAATTGTTACATTAGTTAAATAAAATTGCTTGACTGAGATCTCTGCAACATCTAAATTAATGAGAGATTTATTGAATAATCGTGGTTTAATTTAGACTATTTTGAGGTAGTGTATACTGGTTACAGCATCTCAAGATGGACATTATTCAAGCAAAGGTATTTTAAAGGTGCCAGACTTAGGATTTTTTTGAATTTCAGAAAATGTCCATAATATATTTGGCGCTAATAGTGGAATGATAGTGTTTCACGGTGTTGTGATTGGCTGTGCTATTCGGGAAAGCTGTGCCGACTTTGTGGCTGTATTATCTAGTGGACATTGCTCTATCATTTCCTGGTTGCTAAAATTCTAAATGATTTCACAAGTTTCAAACAGCTGTAAAAACTGTATTTTTTGTTACTGAAAATATGTCTCACAGCGATTTAGATGGTACAATGATTCTCTACACTATTCAGCGCTTGTTTTCTCACATAAACTGAAGTTAAGCGAACAGTGTAGAAGTTTAGCAACCAGGAAATTTGTTTGTTTGTTTTCTGTTGACTAGATAATACAGCCACAAAGTCAGAATATCTTTTGACAACAGATGCATCTCCATCAGGAGAAATCAATAGGGGTATATCACAGCCAATCACAACACTGGTGGGTAAGTAACTGTGAAACACTATTATTCCACTATTAGCGCTAGCAGCGGCGAAACTTTGGTTTTAGAAGTGGGGGGGACATAATTATTATTACTTTTTTTTAATATCCAGTCGGATAAACACTCCAAACAGCATCCGCATGGTCCTAAAGCACACCGTTGGCTCGTTTTGTATCATATTTCTATGATAAAACTGGGGTGGACAAAAATGCAATTTCAGAATGTGGGGGGAACATGTCCCCCCCGTCCCCAGTGTAAGTTGCACCTCTGAGCACCAGCTATATCATGAACATTTTCTGAAATTACAATGCAAAAAGACAAATAAATCCTATGTGTAGCACATTTAAGGGAGTATGCGAGCACACTTGTTCGGTTCACCTAGCCGAGCTCGGTTAGGCCCCAGCCGAACCGAAGCATGCGGAACCCTTTAGGGAGCAATTAGCGGTGGGATGAATGTGATGCGAGTCTGTGTGGGTTTGGTGCTGCTTAGAGCGAGGGGAGAAATTGGAATGACTTTTCGACATTCACAATCTAATGAAACATTCATGTCACACAGAAACAAGCTCCAGAGCCGTGTCTCGTATTTGTTTTCCAACCAATCTACATTTAGAATATTTATAAGATGAAGAAAGCATTGTATTGTAAGCACAGTGCAACCCTAATTAATTAAGTAAGCATTTTACAAGCCTTTTACATTCAGCTGGGGTGGATTCGCTGAAGCATCAGGTGATGCACTGGACACATTTATTCTGTTCTCAGCATGCTAATAATGACATTTAAATAGGATGGGATGTTTAAACATTCATATGAAGCTAATATCGTACTTAATGTAATTATTGGACCAAAAATATTCCGAAAATGTCCACTTCCTGCTGAATATTCCATTCGACTAGAGACGACATTACTATTATCTAACAAAGAAATAGGCCATGCTCAAAGTAAATTAAAGTACATCGACTGATAAAATATGACACATCATCTGCCTGGTTAACTTAGAATATTGGACCCCTGTAATAAGATGTTTCTAAAAACATGAAGCAAAATAAATACTAAATGAAATTAAAATCTTGCAGTTTATTTTTGTCTCTAGATAATTAAACGTTAAACATATTTATCTTTCATTCATCCATACATTTAACTTCATTTTCACATCTGACACATTTAAATAACATAAAGTGTTATGTGACCTTGACGTTACCCCTCCTCCCAATGCCTCATGGACTTCAAAAAGTGTCAAATTACTGTCAATCTTTACTTTAATCTTTAAATAACATCAATACATGATTAACTCAAAGGTTTCATTTGTGAATTTAAAACTAAAGATATAGGACTAGGCCCACATAATTTTAAAGCCATTTTTATGAAGGAGACAACTTCTACTGGGCCTAATACCAGTTCTACTATTCTCCTGTTAAGGAATTCAGTATTATACATACTGTAGAGCAAAGTCCAATACTACACTCTTCCTGCCCATGTACCCTACCGTTCAAAAGTTTGGGGTCACTTAGAAATGTCCTTGTTTTTGAAAGAAAAGCAAAACAATTTGTCCATTAAAATAACATCACATTGATCAAAAATACAGTCTAGACATTGTTAATGTTGTAAATGACTATTGTAGCTGGAAACATATGGGATTTTTAATGGAATATCTACATGGACGTACAGAGGCCCATTATCAGCAACCATCACTCCTGTGTTCCAATGGTACTGGTGGTTAGCTAATCCAAGTTTATAATTTTAAAAGGCTAATTGATCATTAGAAAAACATTTTGCAATTATGTTAGCACAACTGAAAACTGTTGTTCTGATTAAAGAAGCAATAAAACTGGCCTTCTTTAGACTAGATGAGTATCTGGAGAATCAGCATTTGTGGGGTTCGATTACAGGCTCAAACTGGCCAGAAACAAAGACCTTTCTTATGAATCTCGTCAGTCTATTCTTGTTCTGAGAAATTAAGGCTATTCCATATGAGAAAGAAACTGAAGATCTCGTACAACGCTGTATACTACTCCCTTCACAGAACATCGCAGACTAGCTCTAATCAGAATAGAAAGAGGAGTGGGAGGAACAGGTGCACAACTGAGCAAGAGGACAGGTACATAGAGTGTCTAGTTTGAGAAACAGATGTCTCACAAGTTCTCAACTGGCAGCTTCATTAAATAGTATGATTTGGAAAGGCACACAGCTGTCTATATAAGGTCCCACAGTTGACAGTGCGTGTCAGAGCAAAAACCAAGCCCTGGGGTTGAATTAATTATCTGTAGCTCTGAGACAGGATTGTGTCGAGGCACAGATCTGGGGAAGGGTACAAAAACATTTCTGCAGCATTGAAGGTCCCCAAGAATACAGTGGTCTCCATCATTCTTAAAAATGTTCCATTGAATTTTCCTGAGTGGCCGAGTTATAGTTTTGACTTAAATCGTTTTGAAAATCTATGGCAAGTCTTGAAAATGGCTGTCAAGCAATTATCAACAACCGACGACAGAGCTTGAAGATTTTTTTAAAGAATAATGTGCAAATGTTGACCAATCCAGGTGTGCAAAGCTCTTAGAGACTTACCAAGAAAGATTCACAGCTGTAATCGCAATGCTTCCCATCCAACATGACAGAGCTTGAGAGGATCTGCAGAGACGAATGGGAGAAACTCCCCAAATACATGTATGCCAAGCTTGTAGCGTCACACCCAAGAAGACTCGACTCTGTAATCTTTGCCAAAGGTGCTTTAACAAAGTGCTGAGTAAAGGGTCTGAATTCTTATGTGGATAAGGTTTTCAGTTTTTAATTTGAACAAATGTGCATAAAATTCAAAAACGCTGTTTTCGTTTTGTCATGAAGGGGTATTGTGTGTAGATTGATGAGGAACATTTTTATTTCATACATTTTAGAATAAGGCTGTAACGTGACACCATTTGGAAAAAGTCAAGGTGTCTGAATGCTTTCTGAATGCACTATATGTTGGTCTTGATTCTGCCAAAATCATTACCATATCAATTGGTTTCCAACCTGAACTGCCTGGACACTTTCTATCTGTTGGGCATCTTGGTCTTAGGTGTCTTGTTTATGCGCTGCATAGCACATATACAAGACATTCCATAGCAGATATGTTTAGACTGGAATTGACAAGGGCAGTGTATCTATCCTACCTTGCTTTAGATATATCACCTAAGGTTGACTGGCTGTGAGAACAAGGAAAGAGAGGAGGCTGCTTATCCTTCAGTTAAACCTGTTTTAAATAATCTTGATCAAGCTGACAGAGTCTTTGTAGCAATGTGTATTAGGGTATAGGGGACAAGAATTAAGGTTGATGTGTAGACAGAGATGAGGGGTGGTTCAGTCCAACTTGTGGACTGGGCTGGCAGTCCCTGATGCTTTAGTTCTGTACCTACATCGTACACATACTCATGTTGCCAGTCCTTGTACTTCATTTTCTAAAATGGCATCAAGAAGAGACAAAGAGAGCCTCCCCATTCCTAATCATCACAATAAATGATGAAAGTTATTTGGGGATGTGATGTCGTTCTCATATGGAGATGCTAGACTTTTTATCACTAGATTTCAGTGTTTGTTTGAAGTCTTTCTCTGTCTACTTGTCTCATTAGACTTATTAAATACAATATTGTATTTTCTTCTTTCAAATTAACTGTTTACCCTTTCACTTTAAAATGTATAATTTACTCCTCAATCTGTGAGACAATTTGCAGTTACAGTGGGCCGGCTTTCCCTCATCTGTTTAGTGTTATTTTCTATAACAAACCAAATCGTTAATCAGCCCAACAGATCAAAGAGTGACACTGCAGAATACTTATGAATATTTAAATCCTCCACTATTCAAATCTTATAACATGTCAAAGCATTTCGCAAGTCATTTTACTGGTAGATTCCGAGCCATACACACAGACGCACACAAACTCCAATTAAATACCTACCACCGATTTCTGTAAACTTCTCATTCTATTTTCATCTACTGTATGAGCACGCCTCTCATGTTGTGCAATTGAACTACGGGAAGAGAAGTGGCAGACTGGAAAGAGTAATTGATTAATATGATTGTTTATTTTAAGTACTTTAGGAAATGACAAGTAACTTAAAAGTGCATCTCATTCATTAAGGGGAGTATGTCTCTGTGTGCCTTAGATCAAAGCTTTAAAGGCAGTCAAATGCAATATATATATATATATAATAAGCACCATTTGAAAAAGAAAACTCAAAGATTCCTGCTTTAGATTTTGATTACAACCAGCTTTGCAACTGCATATATTATAGGCCCATGCAATGTTTTTCATGTTGTTATTGAGAAATTACATAAGCAAACATTGGAAATACAATCACATATGGAACACAAAGAAAATAGTATTATTTTATTCAATACGCAAGAGAAAGACTGCAGGATCAGCTGACTGAGATAAATGAAGTACAGTCTTCACTTCTACACAGGGTTCATGCAGTACTAGGTTAGCGTGAGGCCTCAGGTCTTGACCATCTGACTCTGTTCGTTACTGAGGTGGAAAACACTTCCACATACACCTTGGCACTGAGCTCCATTAGAGTAAATTACTTTTTCTACTTAAAAGGTGAGGGCAAGGCACACTCTAATTGGTCCTCTTCAAATGTATAATCTTAGCCAATTAGGAGCTAACACTGTGCTCCTGGCAAAGTAATTGGCTTTATCTTTTTGTGTTAAGTTGTCAAGTGTCTCATTGCGATGGGAAGAGGAGGAGAGGTGAGGAGCGGTAGTACAGTGAGATAATTACATTTCCATTGACAGTAAATTGGACATGCTTCTCCTAATCAGAGAGAGGGATCCACTACTGAGAGGGATCAACTTCACAGTGGGCGTCTGATGAGACGTAGGATACCTCTGTCAATCTATGGATGTGTCCCAAATGATGCTCTATTCCCTATTTAGTGCAGTCATTTTGACCAGGGCCCATTGAGTGCCATTTGGGACTCAGATTATAACATGTCCCATGCAAATTTGTCAGCAGGAACAATTATTTATCCGGAAATTACAAAGAGAAGAGGAAAGGTTTGACCCCTCTTTGTAAAAAGATGAATATGCACCGCAGAGAGCAGTCTATAGTAGTGGGTTAATGCTACGTCTTAGGCTGCATCCTCAGCTAATTGGTTTGTATTGTGTATTACACTTCCCTGGTACAGAGAGCGGGAGAAACGATTTCTCAATGGATTGGAAGGGTTTTCATGAGGCAGGCAGATGGATCAATTATTGTTGACATTAAACTGTTCCTCTTTTAAGGAATTATTGTGACAAGGTTGAGCTCCTTCACTCGAAATAGCAGCTGGATAGCTACTGTTTACAGAGAGGCCCAAAGCAATGTTTGTTTCCATCGAAACGGTGACAAGTTCTCTCTCTCTCTCTCTCTCTCTCTTCGTAATGATGCTGCTTCTGGCATTATATGTTTACTCTACATCTGCTGTCATAAGAATCCTATCACATTCTCACTAAATACAACAATATACAGTGCCTTCAGAAAGTATTCACACCCCTTGACTTTGTCCACATTTTGTTGTTACAGCCTGAATTTAAAATGTATTAAATGTATATTTTGTGTCCCAGGCCTACAAACAATACCCCATATTGTCAAAGTGGATTTATGTTTTTTGAAATGTTATCAAATTAATTAAACATGAAAAGCTGAAATGTCTTGAGTCAATAGGGTGGCAGGGTAGCCTAGTGTTTGGAGGGTTGGACTAGTAACCGAAAGGTTACAAGTTCAAATCCCCAAGCTGATGCCTCGCAAAGAAGGGCACCTATTGGTCATAATAAAAAAAGCAGATATTGAATATCCTTTGAGCATGGTGAAGTTATTAATGAAACTTTGGATGGTGCATCAATTCACACAGTCACTACAAAGATATAAGGGCACAAGGCCAGACGCAGATGGTTGAGCTCCAATATTTACTACACCAAAAGGGGTAGGCAAAAGGCAGGTTGGGGACAGGCAAGAATTCATAAACCAGGTCAGAGTCCAAACAGTGCCAGGGGATAGTGTCACGTTCTGACCTTGGTTCTTTTGTTATGTCTTTGTTTTAGTATGGTCAGGGCGTGAGTTGGGTGGGTTGTCTATGTTTGTTTTTCTATGATTTGCTATTTCTGTGTTTGGCCTGGTATGGTTCTCAATCAGAGGCAGCTGTCAATCGTTGTCCCTGATTGAGAACCATATTTAGGTAGCCTGTTTTCTATTGTGTTTCGTGGGTGATTGTTTACTGTTTTCTGTTGTGTGTCTGCACCAGCCAGAACTGTTTTCGGTTGTCGGTTTATTGTTTTTGTTCAGTGTTCAAGTTCTTTATTAAAAGATATGGACACATACCACGCTGCACATTGGTCCCTCTTCTTCTTCCACCAACAACGGCCGTTACAGATAGGCAGGCTCGAGGTCAGAAAAGGCCGAATGGTCAGGCATGCGGATTCGGCGTCAGGACAGGCAAGGGTCAAAACCAGGAGGGCTGCAAAAAAACTGAGACTGGGAAAAATAGGAGCTAGGAGAAATGCTAGTTGACTTGGCAAAACAAGACGAACTGAAACAGAGAGACAGGAAACACAGGGATAAATACACACCGGGGACTAATGGGCAAAACAGGAGACACCTGGAGGTGGATGGAGCCAAATCACCAAGACAGGTGTAACAGATCAGGGCATGACACAAAAATACAGGCGTCCTTCCTAACACAGTTGGAAACCGCTCAGGGATTTCACCACGAGGCCTTGTGTTTTAGGACAATAACCTAAAACACAAAGGCGAAACACTGGAGTTGCTTTGAATGTTCCATTGAATTTTCCTGAGTGGCCGAGTTATAGTTTTGACTTAAATCGTTTTGAAAATCTATGGCAAGTCTTGAAAATGGCTGTCAAGCAATTATCAACAACCGACGACAGAGCTTGAAGATTTTTTTAAAGAATAATGTGCAAATGTTGACCAATCCAGGTGTGCAAAGCTCTTAGAGACTTACCAAGAAAGATTCACAGCTGTAATCGCTGTGAAGGTTTTCACTTTGACATTATGGGTTATTGTGTGTAGACGGGTTAAAAAAACATATTTAATCCATTTAGAATTCAGGCTGTAACACAACAAAATGTGAAATAAGTTGACAGGTATGAATGCTTTCTGAATGCACTGTATGGTACCAGCCTACTACTGTACAATTACCAATAGTATACTCCTGTACTTTTACTACTATTCTATACTGCTGCTACTATACCATACCATACCATATGCTATAATGATAGAACAATAATAAATAAATACCGAAAATACAAATTGTATCCCTTATTTTACCAGGTGAGTTGACTGAGAATACATTCTCATTTACAGAAACAACCTGGGGAAAGTTACAAAACATAGTTAACATATATATTTAACCTACAAAATACTGTATATAAGCAAGTAAAGGTGCTTGTGGAATGTAGACCATTTGCAAGGTGCAAAATAGCTAAAGGCAGATTTACCTAACTGTAATGCACTATTATAAACTGCATCCTGTAGCTTCAATGCAGTGGCAGCTGCATTCGTATATCAATGCTATTTTTACTCGTTATTATTATTTGTTATTCACTATGTATTTATTCCTTGTGTCACTATTACATTTTTTTAACTCTACATTGTTGGAAAAGGACCCCTCACTGTTGTTTATGAAATATGTGACAAATAACTGTTAAGATGGCGCCGTACTGGATGGCTGCCGTTTGCAAGCTCCGAACCAATTTAGCTATTTTCAGATTATTTTGTTGTTTATTTTTACTTTCTTTTCACTAAATGTATCTGCTATTATTTCATACAACTGACAATAACTTTTGAACATCAGCTCAGCAGTTACTATTCTAGGACTCAAACATGAGCTTTTTTTAAATAAATATCTTCAGCACATATTCACTGCTCTTAGCCTATAATAAAACCTTAATTCCATCTTTATCGAACCAACTGCACACCCTCTGCATAAGCCATATTTTTGTTAAATGTTATGTTTCTGTTTGTCTGTTCCTTGTTTCTCTGTTCCTTGTTTCTCTCTTCTTGTGCTGGAGTTGTTTTAAGAACGTGATGGTATAGCAATAGTCTAATAAACGTGACATTAACTTGAATCTTCTCTCTTCAATGTACCCACAAACAAAATCACCTGTAGTCTAGTAAAGCATATTGTTTTTTATTATTTCCAGTACAATTTAGCTAATAATATTTATTGTATTTTACATTTTTAAGTCTCTAGTACAGCCAATATTACAAACAGTCAAATGCATTCTGGAATTCAATCACTTTAGTTAACATGTGGTAGTTTATTAATTGTTTAATTATTCAAGGCTCCCTTTGTTGTTTATTTTTAACTAAAATGCTTTACTTTAAAGACATGGATGACTTGTATGCTGTGTGATGACATACACAAATGAATGAATGATTGATCAATATACTGTTTTTTTTTTTTTTTTTTTTTTTTTTTACCTTTATTTAACCAGGCAAGTCAGTTAAGAACAAATTCTTATTTTCAATAACGGCCTAGGAACAGTGGGTTAACTGCCTGTTCAGGGGCAGAACGACAGATTTGTCCCTTGTCAGCTCGGGGATTTGAACTTGCAACCTTCCGGTTACTAGCCCAATGCTCTAACCACTAGGCTACCCTGCCCCCCCCGTATATTGGAAGTAGGCCTTTATGCCAATAAGTAAGTTACGCTAAAACAGCTAACAGGACACTTAGGCCTACAGCTTCATGTCATTTCAATAACTTAGCTTCTCAGAGATGCCCTTTGATGGTCGAACTAGCACTAATGACAACAATGGTTGACAGTAAAATACTATGACGTCCTGCACTCCAACTTGCCATGCCATTCTGCGGCATGCCACAAGCTGTAATGCAGTACGACGCAACTTTTACAGGAAGAACCGCTGTACAAGGCCTTCCCTCGTCCACCATTTGGCAAATCAGATCATGACTCCGTACTCCTGCTTCCTTCCTGGAAGTTCCCGTGACTCGCTCCATTGAGAAATGGTCATCAGAATCAGAGATTATGCTCCAGGACTGCTTTACTAGTGTTAATTGGAATATGTTTTGAGACTCTGCCGATAACATTGACAAAACTTTCCATCAGTCACCGGCTTCATTAGAAAATGTATCCGTGACGTTTTTCCCAGGGTGAGGCTTCGCTGCTTCCCCTATCAAAAGCCCTGGATTAACACTGAGGTTGGCGCTAATCTAAAGGAGAGGGCTAATGTACACAGAGCTATTATAGATAACACTGATGCTTCGGCCGAGGAATCAAATAAGTAAAAGAAGTCCCGCTACGACCTCCACAGAGTCATCAAACGAGCAAAAGGACAATATAGGAATAAGGTGGAATCATATTAGACATCCTCCGCTGACCGCCACATGTGGCAAGGGCTACAGTCCATTACGGATCACAAAGGATGACCCAAATGTGATCTGCCCAATGATGCCTCTCTACCAGATAAACTCTATGCATTTTATGCACGCTTTGACAACAACAACAATATCCGTGTGAAGGCCGTCACCAACCCAGAGGACTGGGTGATCTCGATCTCTGAGGCTGACGTGAGAAAGGTCTTTAAGCAGGTCAACACCCACAAGGCCGCTGGCCAAAGGTATTCCTGGGAGCGTTCACAGAGCATGCGCATAACAGCTGGCAGGCATATTCACAGTAATTTTCAACCTCTCCTTGTCCAAGTCTATAATCCCCACGTTTTAAGATGACCACCATTATTCCTGTCCCCAAGAACTCTATAGGTTCATTCCACAATGACTACTGCCCTGTAGCACTCACTTCTGTAATCATGAAGTAATCATTGAGAGGCTGGTTATGTCACACATTAACTCCACCATCCCAGACACCCTAGAGCCACTCCAATTTGCATACAGCCCAAACAGATCCATACATGACGCAATCTCAATTGCTCTCCACACTGCCCTCACCCACCTGGATAAGAGGAATACCTATGTGAGAATGTTGTTCATTTACTTCAGCGCAGAGTTCAACACCATTTTCCTCAACAAGCTCTTCACCAAGCTTAGAACTCTGGACCTGAACACCTTCCTCTGCAACTGATTCCTGACTCTGCAACTGATTCAAATCCACAAAAAGCTCTACATCTCTACCATTGAGAGCATCTTGAATGGCTGCATATCTGCTTGGTATTACAATAGCACCTCCCTCGATCGCATGGCACTACAGATGGTGGTGCGGACAGCCCAGTACATCACTGGGGCCGAGCTTCCTGCCATACAGGACGTCTATATCAGGCGATGTGGTAGGAAGACCAGCATAATCGCTAAAGACTACAACCACCCAAGCGATAGACTATTCTCTCTACTTCCACACGGAAAACAGTACGGGTGAATCAAGTCTTGCACTAACAGGCTCTTGAACAGCTTCTATCCCCAAGCAATAAAACTGATAAATAGCTAACAAAATAGCTAAGTGGGCTGCCGTACATACCTATACGTACGCTACGGTCACAAGACACAGGCCTCCTAATTGTCCCTAGAATTTCTAAGCAAACAGCTGGAGGCAGGGCTTTCTCCTATAGAGGTCCATTTTTATGGAATGGTCTGCCTACCCATGTGAGAGACGCAAACTCGGTCTCAACCTTTAAGTCTTTACTGAAGACTCATCTCTTTAGTGGGTCATATGATTGAGTGTAGTCTGGCCCAGGAGTGTGAAGGTGAACGGAAAAGCTCTGGAGCAACGAACCGCCCTTGCTGTCTCTGCCTGGCCGGTACCCTCTTTCCACTGGGATTCTCTGCCTCTAACCCTATTACAGGGGCTGAGTCACTGGCTTACTGGTGCTCTTTCATGCCGTCCCTAGGGGTGCGTCACTTGAGTGGGTTGAGTCACTGACGTGATCTTCCTGTCTGGGTTGGCACCCCCCCTTGGGTTGTGCCGTGGCAGAAATGTTTGTGGGCTATACTCAGCCTTGTCTCAGGATGGTAAGTTGGTGGTTGAAGATATCCATCTAGTGGTGTGGGGGCTGTGCTTTGGCAAAGTGGGTGGGGTTATATCCGGCCTGTTTGGCCCTGTCCGGGGATATCATCGGATGGGGTCACAGTGTCTCCTGACCCCTCCTGTCTCAGCCTCCAGTATTTATGCTGCAGTAGTTTATGTGTCGGGGGGCTAGGGTCAGTTTGTTATATCTGGAGTACTTCTCCTGTCTTATCCGGTGTCCTGTGTGAATTTAAGTACGCTCTCTCTAATTCTCTCTTTCTCTCTTTCTTTCTCTCTCTCGGAGGACCTGAGCCCTATGACCATGCCTCAGGACTACCTGGCATGATGACTCCTTGCTGTCCCCAGTCCACCTGGCTGTGCTGCTGCTCCAGTTTGAACTGTTCTGCCTGTGATTATTATTATTTGACCATGCTGGTCATTTATGAACATTTGAACATCTTGGCCATGTTCTAATATAATCTCCACCCGGCACAGCCAGAAGAGGACTGGCCACCCCTCATAGCCTGGTTCCTCTAGGTTTCTTCCTAGGTTTTGGCCTTTCTAGGGAGTTTTTCCTAGCCGCCGTGCTTCTACACCTGCATTGCTTGCTGTTTGGGGTTTTAGGCTGGGTTTCTGTACAGCACTTTGAAATATCAGCTGATGTACGAAGGGCTATATAAATACATTTGATTTGATTTGACTATCTGAGTTAACCTTGTATCTTTATTGACTTTTTATTTGTATTTTTGTCTCTATGCACATTTACAGGGCCCTACACACTCACGCTCACTCCATCATCTGCTCACTCACACGTAATATGCACATACATTTATTCTGACTCTGAACACACACACACCAACTCACATACAACCTACTTCTACTCTGTTTATCTTATATACTGTTTTCTAGTAACCTTACCCCAACACAGATGACTCCAGTTTCCCTGCATATTGTAAATATGGTATTGTGACTGACCCTGTATAGAGTACAGTATGCTTACTTACTTATTGTGTTCCTCATATTTCTTCTTATTTCTTGAGGTTTTTTCAAATATTACATTGTTAATGAAAATTTACATTGTTGGGATTTGAGTTAGCAAAAAATGCATTTCACTGTATTTGGGCACATATTTCTTTTTGAGGAAGAGTAGCAGCAGCTAAGGCAGTTTAAACAATTTCAAAATATTACAATAAATTCACAGATTTCACAACACACTCTGTGCCCTCAGGCCCCTACTCCAGTACCGCATATCTACAGTACTAAATCCATGTGTATGTTTTGTGCGTATGTTATCGTATGTGTGTGTGTGTGTGTGTGTGTGTGTGTGTGTGTGTGTGTGTGTGTGTGTGTGTGTGTGTGTGTATGCATGTGTCTGTGCCAATGTTTGTGTTGCTTCACAGTCCCCGCCATTCTATAAGGCGTTTTTTAATCTGTTTTTTTAATCAAATTTTGCTGCTTGCGTCAGTTACTTAATGTGGAATAGAGTTCCATGTAGTCATGGCTCTTTGTGGTACTGTGTGCCTCCCATAGTCTGTTCTGGACTTGGGGACTGTGAAGAGACCTCTTGTGGCATGTCTTGTGGGGTGTCTGAGCTGTGTGCCAGTAGTTTAAACAAACAGTTCGGTGCATTCAACATGTCAATACCTCTCATAAATAAAAGTAGTGATGAAGTCAATCTCTCCTCCACTTTCAGCCAGGAGTGATTGACATGCATATTATTAATGTTAGCTCTCTGTGTACATCCAAGGGCCAGCCGTGCGGCCCTGTTCTGAGCCAATTTCAAAAAGTCATTTTTTGTGGCACCTGTCCACACGATTGAACAGTAGTTAAGGTGCAACAAAACTAGGGCCTGTAGGACCTGCCTTGTAAGAAGGCAGAGCATCGCTTTATTATAGGCAGACTTCTCCCCATCTTAGGTACTACTTCATCAATATGTTTTCACCATGACAATTTACAATCTAGTGTTACTCCAAGCAGTTTAGTCATCTCAACTTGCTCAATTTCCACATGATCTATTACAAGATTTAGTTGAGGTTTAGGGTATAGTGAGTGTTTTGTTCCAAATACAATGCTTTTAGTTTTAGAAGTGTTGTTTGCCTCGTTGTGCGCATAGAAGTTATTTAGCTTATCTGTTAGGCTCTTGTCACTTGGCAGCTCGCAGCTGTGCTTCCCTTTGTAATCCGTAATAGTTTGCAAGTGCTGCCACATCCGATGAGCATCAGAGTCGTTGTAGTGCGATTCAATCTTAGTCCTGTATTAACTCTTTGCCTGTTTGATGGTTCATCAGAGGGCACAGCAGGATTTCTTATAAGCGTCTGGGTTGGAGTCCCGCTACCCTTTAGATCAGTGCGGAAGTTAACTGTAATCCATGGCTTCTGGTTGGGGTATGTACATACTGTCACTGTGGGGACAACTTCATCAATGCTCTTATTGATGAAGCAAGTGACTGATGTGGTGTACTCCTCAATGCCATCGGAAGAATCCCGGAACATATTCCAGTCTGTGCTAGCAAAACAGTCCTGTAGCTTAGCATCTGTGTCATCCGACCACTTCCTTAGTGAGTGAGTCACTGGTGCTTCCTGCTTTAGTTTTTGCATGTAAGCAGGAATCAGGAGGATAGATTTACGGTCAGATTTGCGAAACAGAGTGTGAGGGAGAGCTTTGTACCACTCTCTGTGTGTGGAGTACAGGTGGTCTACAGTTTTTTCCCCTCTGGTTGTACATTTGACATTCTGGCAGAAATGAGGTAAAATGGATTTGTGTTTCCCTGCATTAAAGTCCCCGGCCTCTGGATGAGCATTTTATTTTTTGCTTATACAGCTTGTTTAGTGCCGTCTTAGTGCCAGCATTGGTTTGTGGCGGTAAATAGATAGCTACGAAAAATACAGATTAAAGCTTTCTTGGTAAGTAGTGTCATCTATAGGTTATCATGAGATACTCTACCTCAGGCGAGCAAAACCTTGAGACTTTCTTAATATTAGATTTTGTGCATCAGCTGTTATTTACAAATAGACACAGACCACCACCCCTTGTCTTACTGGAGGTAGCTGTTTTATCCTGCCGATGCACCGAAAACCCAGCCAGCTATATGTTATCCATGTCTTCGTTCAGCCACAATTCAGTGAAGCATAAGATAATACAGTTTTTAATGTCCCGCTGGTAGGTTAGTCTTGATTGGAGCTCATCCATTTTGTTATCCAATGATTGCACGTTGGCTAACAGGACTGATAAAGGGGGATTACTCATTTGTTGTCGGAGCCTTGCAAGGCACCCCGACCTACCTCCTCCTATCTCTGTCTCTTCCTCATATGAATGACGGGGATTTGCGGGTGTCTAAAGTAGAACCTTTGTGTCCAACTCGTTAAAGAAAAATAGTTTGTCCAGTACAAGGTGAGTAATCGCTGTCCTGATATTCAGAAGCTCTTTTCTGTCATATGAGACGGTAGCAGAAACATTATGTACAATATAAGTTACAAATAATTCAAAAAACACAATCCCACAACTGGTTAGGAGCCCGTAAAATGGCAGACATCTCCTCCGGCACCATCATTGTCAACTGTGGGAACATAGCAGCTCTCAATACCAGACAACAGAAAGAGCTGGCTGGTACTTTACGATAAATTGTAAGGAGATTACCTCTCCCCTCGATTTACAATTAAAACCTGTAAATTAATCATTTGCAGTGCTCACTGCTAAAGTAGATACCTATTCAACCAAAGTGGAATGTCTGGAGAAGGCACCCAATGCGACAGAGGTGCGACTCCATGATCTGGTAACAGCGCAAGTTAAATTGTAAGGGATAATCAAACTCCTAAAAGATAAAACAGAATCACTCCAATGATTCCTGTAAATTCAATGTGCGGGTCACAGGACTTGAAACTGGTGTGGTGGCAGGCAACCCAACTTCCTTCATGAGCAATCTTTTCTATGAACTGTTTAGGCAGGAGAAGCTGGGTACCATGCCAGGCAAAATCGCACCTCATTAGCTCATTGTTAGTGATGTATCCAAATAAATGTCACAAGGAAACAGCTTAAGGAAATGCAAATGCAGCTACTTTGCTGTTATTCTGGCATCTCTTTTTGACATGACTGTAAGTTAGCCATAAGTGGCTATCTAGCAAGCAAGGGATAAGAACGTTGCCAGCCAGTATGGCAATGGACCATTGAGAATGAACAACTGGGTTGCGTCCATAGATACAGAACATGATGACTGAGTCGTGTCTCTAGCATCCCTTGATTTGTGTTGGGACAAAATCCTGTGGAAGGATGAAATAATATAAATAATATAAATTAATAAAAATAATTTTAATAAAAATGTCTATCATTATTTGAATATGTTGCTAGCCTGTTGAATAAAAGTGATAATGGTCAGAGAATCCGGTGTTGAGGATATATTGGCAAGGGTATTGTTAGGCCCAAGATTAAGTAGAGGGCCAGCAAAGTGTCGATGTAAATATAAATAGACATGGAATCCCTGGCCAAGTTAATAATGGAACACTAGTCACTTTAATAATGTTTTACTCAGCTCATGAATTACCTCTCAAAAGTTTGGACACATACTCATTCAAGGGGTTTTCTTGATTTGGACTATTTTCCAAGTTGTAGAATAAAAGTGAAGACATCAAAACTATGAAATAACAGATAGGGAGACATGAAGTAAGCAAAAAAGTGTTAAACACATCAAAATATTGTGACATGTTAAGGTTGGATCCAGGTGCAGAGAAGAGACCAGACGAGGTCAGTGGTTAAGGATAAACATAACATTTTACTGATTAATGTTAACAGAATAATCACAGTAACACTTGGACCACAACCAACACCAAGTCTCGAAAACTCACTCAGGGCACACAATTCAAGCTTCTGCAAAGGACAACAGAAAACATACCTCTTTTAACAAGTAAATCATAATGAGTAAATAGGACACACCTGAGTGTCGTTAATGTCTCTAGGATGGTCTGATGCCCCGTTTGCATGAAGTTCCTTGATGGCCGTTTTGGTGTCTACTTGAGGGGGAATGTCCACAGCTGTGACTATAACTGACGATAATTCTCATGGTAGGTAAAATGGCTGGCATTTGATAGTACGGAATTCTAGGTCGGGTGAGCAGAAGGACTTGAGTTCCTGTATGTTGTTATGATTACACCATGAGTCGATAATCATGAAGTATACACCTCACCCTTTCTCTTCCCAGAGAGATGTTTATCTCTGTCGGCGCGATGCATTGAGAAGCCCGGTGGCTAAACCGATTCCTACAACATATCTCGAGAGAGCCATGCTTCGGTGAAACAGAGAATGTTACAATCTCTGATGTATCTCTGGAAGGCAACTCTTGCTCAAATTTCATCTACGTTGTTGTCAAGAGACTGGACATTGGCTAGCAGTATACTCGGGAGCGGTGGGCAATGTGCACGTCTACCGAGTCTGACCATGTGGCCGCTTCGTCTGCCCCTTCTGCGGTGCCATTGTTTAGGATTGACTACTGGAATTAGATCCATTGTCCTGGGTGGTGGCCCGAAAAGAGAATCCAAATTGGGAAAGTTGTATTCCTGGTCATAATGTTGGTTAGTTAACGTTGCTCTTATATCCAATAGTTCTTCCCGGCTGTATGTAATAAGGCTTAAGCTTTCCTGGGGTAACAATGTCAGAAATAATACATAAAAAAAACAAAATACTGCATAGTTTCATAAGAACTCAAAGCGAGGCGACCATCTCTGTCGGCACCATTATATATATCAGCACAAGAGGCGTCACTGAGGTCCCTACTTCGAATCCAGGCTGCATCACATCGGCCCGTGACTGGGAGTCCCATAAGGTGGCGCACAATTGGTCCAGGGTAGGCCGTCATTGTAAATAAGAATTTGTTCTTAACTGACTTGACTAATTAAATAAAGGTTAAATAAAACAATTTTTAATTAAACTGCATTGTTGGTTAAGGGCTTGTAAGTAAGCATTTCATGGTAAGGTCTACAGCTATTGTATTCGACGCATGTGACAAATTCAATTTGATTTGATTTAATATCCGAGTTGCTTTAACTGGCAGATCTATTGTCAAAATGAATATATTACCACTGCTGAATTTCTGTAGCTCAATACTTCCCTTGTCTCTTACCTTCTGGCTATAGGGATAAAATCCATAGTGGGTAAAAAAAATGATATTGCTTGGTAAGCAAGCCCGGATAAAATTAACAGACTTGCAAAGAGGGAAAGACGTAGGGGGAGTATCCATACCAAACTTTTAATTCTATTTCCATGCACTAGCATTTCATCCCATCCTAAATTCTTCCACCCCCTAGCTGAGTATAGAGAGAAATATGGTGTTTCCTACTGCCTTGGAAGAGGTGGTCCTCACTGATACTGTATGTCCCTTAAACAATGTAAACTATGCTTTGGTCCTATTATTCTTCACACAATTGTAAAATACTGTAACGGGGAATCAAAATGGCATGCCCATATATTTCACAATAATGCCTTGCAATCTGGAGGGCAGCCTTTTGCATCCCCCAATTGTTCAAATGGGGAATCCGTACCGTTGCCGATATCATGGACAGTAAAGGTTGGAGAACATTCCAAGATTTGAATGACACACACGTTACCAGGTAAATCCATTTTTCTTGTTCGTGTTTGTTTATACAATTTATGTCAGCTATGCTGGCCTACGGAGTCCTTTGGGCAACCTAACTACTGAACCATATAAATAAATGATGTGGACTCCCGAAAGGAGTGATCTCTGTAATTTATAAACATCTAAGTGAATCTGAACAACCCTTTAACTGGAACAGAATATGGAAAAAAATATGACCTTGGAATCCCGTAATCCGGGATTACTGATTAGGCTCATTGATTCAAGTTGAAAAATAAATGATGCGCTCGTGGAATGGCTGCTTTGAGCACTACTGAAAGTGCTATTTACATGTGAAAATGAATTCTGTATGCTGCATTTGCTATATGCCTATTGTTTACCTTCTTTTTGGTGACAATTTGATATCTTGATAATATGCAGCTGTTTTAAGGGTAAATGTAAAGGTTTTCGTTGTCCTCTTCTGAGGAGGAGTAGGAAATATCGGACCAATGCGCAGCATGGTACGTGTTCATGATGTTTATTTGCCTGAACACTGAAATACAAAATAACAACGTGTATAAACTAAACAAAATAAACAATCCCTTGTGGAACAAACACTGACACGGAAAAATAGTCACCCACAAAACACAGGTGGGAAAAGGCTACCTAAGTATGATTCTCAATCAGAGACAACGAACAACACCTGCCTCTGATTGAGAACCAAAAAAACAAAGACCTAACAAAAAAACTAAGGTCAGGACGTGACAGTAAATCCACAGATGAAACAATAACAAAACGGTTGCCCCGCCTCTGTTTCTGTAAAATGCTAAGGGATGGGCCTAGAGAAATGTAACCACGCTCAGATTAATAGACAGAGCTATGGATGCAAGGACTGACCAGCCATGATATCAACATTATTGTTTTAACCATGTTATAAGGCTGTATATGTATGTGTTTAATTATGCATGTTTATATATACACTACCGTTCAAAAGTTTGGGGTCACTTAGAAATGTCCTTGTTTTTGAAAGAAAAGCTATTTTTTTGTCCATTAAAAAAACATCAAATTGATCAGAAATACAGTGTAGACATTGTTAATGTTGTAAATGACTATTGTAACTAGAAACGGCTGATTTGTAATGGAATATCTACATAGGCGTACAGAGGCCCATTATCAGCAACCATTTTAAAAGGCTAATTGATCATTAGAAAACCATTTTGCAATTATGTAGGCACAGCTGAAAACTGTTGTGCTGATTAAGAACACATTCTTATTTACAATGACTGCCTACACCGGCCAAACCCGGGTGACGCTGGAACAATTGTGCGCCGCCCTATGGGACTCCCAATCACGGCCGGTTATGATACAGTCTGGATTCTAACCAGGGTGTCTGTAGTGATGCCTCTAGCACTGAGATGCAATACCTTAGACCGCTGCGCCACTCGGGAGCCCAAAAACAATCCAAAATTCTTTGTTTAGAGGCCATGACTATTTCTGTGAATGTGTCAAGAGATACAGGATTAAAAACTAGAGTGACTCCATTGATCTGAGGTCCTGGAACATCTATGCAGATTCAGGACAACTGAGTTTTGGAGAAATATGCATTTTCAAAGAGGAGTCTGTCATTTTCTTTCTAAAGATTATGACATTTTCGTTGAAGAAGTTCATGAATTCATTACTGCTGAAATGGTCATCCTGACTTGGCAAATGTTGCTTTTAAGTTAACTTTGCGACAGTTAATAAAATACATTTAAAGTTTTAATTCTCCCACAATCCGTTTGGAAAAGTAGGCTGATTGAGCAGCAGTGAGGGCTTTTTGATATTACACAGTACTGTCTTTCCAAGCTAGTCGGAAGACATCCAATTTGGTGAGCGTCATTGGACAGTGCATTTAGATTAACAAGAATTTAAGCTTTCTGCTAATATCAGACATGTATATGTCCTGGGTAATGTTCTTGTTACTTACAACCTCATGCTAATTGTATTAGCCTACATTTGCTCAACCGTCCCGTGGAAAGGACACCGATCCCGAATAAGTTTTAACTGACTTGCCTAGTTAAATAAAGGTTACATTTTTTTTTTAATTAAAGAAACTTGACCCTATTCCAATTGAACTACTGGAAGTTGTATGTAAAAATGTAAAAAACTCTCAGCCTATATCGAATCTCCCATTTCTCCCTCCAAAAATGAAAAAGCTATGGACTACAAAGACAAGTTCTTGCATGGCTTATATCATATCTGTCGGAAATATATCAGTTTGTCTCTGTGGATGGTTTATCCTCTGACAAATCAGTGGTAAGTTTCGGAGTTTCTCAAGGTTCCGTTTTAGGACCACTACTGTTTTCACTAAATATCAGCTCATCAAAACAATGTGCAAGAAGTTGGCCTGTGGTATTAGTTACTAGCTATATTGCTATAAAAGTATTGGTCCACATTCTAGCTAGCAACCATCACTGATACAGGCAAGAGCTGCTATCCTTAGCTCCCTACAAAAAGCATTAGGGCCCATTGTTAAATTGGTTGTCTAGTAGCCAGCCAGTGGGGATTGTAAACATACAGCTAGCTAGGCCATTCCAACTGTTGTTTAGTTAGCTAGCTAGCCAAGTAGCTAACAAGCTAGCTACATTTTGGGTATAGTAGCTAGTAACTACCTAACCTTTACTCTACAGATATTGAGCTTAACAGAAAAACAGCTAAATGGTAGCTAGCTAGCATAGTTACACGTACTCTTATGCTTGAAACAACTTTGGAACCATTTACCCACAGTTGCTAGCTTTATAGGTTAGCTAGCCTCTAGCTTGGTAAGTAAAACTCCAGTAGTATCAATACACTATGTTTTCATCGTTGATCATTCAATTCCATTGCAGAAGAGGGAGGAGGAGAATGGATTGTCCTCCGCCTCATCGTAGCTAGCTCTGCTGTGCTCTGTAGCAATTAGCGAAGTTAACCTCGCTTTTTAGGTTTGTTTATACAACTTGCGGAGTGTGGGCTGTGACTGAAATAGTATGGCCTGTGCACACAGAGGAAGGTGGAGATGTGCACGATTGATTAATCAGTATTTATAAGGAGCCATATTGTAAGTCGGTGTTTGGAGGGTGAAACTAAGCAAGCCTTCCCGCACAAGGACCGGAATTACTTTGAAATAGTGGCAGCAACTTCCTCTGGAGGGGTCCTTTAAGTAGATTAATAAAGAAGGTGAGTGTTTGGCCCGACGCTGTTGCTACTTTGCTAATTGGTGGTTTGATGTGGAGACCACGACCCACTTTACCTCTCTCTATCTTTCAGTTTCTAACCCTCTCTCTCTCCCTCTCTCTCTCCCTCTTGCTCCCTATTTTTTGCCCCCTCTCCCTCCCTTTCTCAATGTCTCTCTCAACCCTTCTCTCTCTTCCTCTCTCTTTCTCTCCCTCTCTCTCATCTCTCTCTCTCATTCCCTTTACGCTTTTGTTGAGATTGCGAAGTCAAGGTCTTCTCACCTATTTTAATGACTCCTCTTGCGTGTTACAAGAAATTAATTGATATTCTTACAAGCAAACAGCTAGGTGCTCATTTATCAATAGGTGTCAGTTTCTCCCGCCATAAAAATGTACTTTAATTTCCTCCTTCCTTCCTTGCTCCAGTCACCCTGAGTGCCCATTGCTTTAAATGCTTGACATTTAACCTTTTGTGTACAGTTCAAATGCTCAAAGAGCTCTTGTGAGGAGGTGATGAACGCTGCCTTGCCTACAAAGCAGAATAAATTGACAAATATCCCTGAGAGATATGCCAGAGATAAACATCTACATGCAAATGATAACTGAGATATATTAACACAGACATGAACAATACACTGAGTGTACAAAACATTATGAACATAATGTTCTTTCAATGACATAGACTGACCAGGTGAATCCAGGTGAAAGCTATGATCCCATATTCACTTGGTAAATCCACTCAATCAGCGTAGATGAAGAGGAGGAGACAGGTTAAATAAGAATTATTAAGCCTTGAGACAATTGAGACATGGATTATGTATGTGTGCAAGACAAAATATTTTTACGTGCCTTTGAACGGGGTATGGTAGTAGGTGCCAGGTGCACTGGTTTGTATCAAGAACTGCAATGCTGCTGGGCTTTTCGCGCTCAACAGTTTCCCTTGTGTATCAAGAATGGTCCATCACCCAAAGGACATCCAGCAACTTGACACAACTGTGGGAAGCATTGGAGTCAACATGGGCCAGCATCCCTGTGGAACGCTTTCGACACCTTGCAGAGTCCATGCCCTGACTAATTGAAGCTGTCAGTGCATTTTGCCCTTGATTATGAATTTATTATGTGATGATATATTTAGTAAATATTGTTAACTCACATTCTTTTTTAGACATTAAACTCTTCTCCCCAATGGCAGCATCCCAAATGGTATCCCATTCCCTTTATAGTGTAATACTTTTGACCAGGGCCCATGGGCCTCTGCTCAAAAGTAGTACACTATTTAGGGAACAGGGTGCCATTTGGGACACAAACCTAATAGTTTACGTCTGGATGGTAAACGTTGTGGAAGGAATGGTGTTTATCCCATCTCCCCATGCAGTGGTTAGTCAAATGGACTAACTCAGGAGCACCCTGAGACCCACACCACCACACTGGACGTCTTGCTGTGACCTGACCGATTGCACATCAGACTGAGGGGCAGCAGCGAACATTGGAATATTTGATTTCTTGTCAGGCGACTGAGCATAACTAAAACCTTCAATAAACCAATAACCTGTTTGCGACGTCCACTGCCTCACCCCCCCCCCCCCCCCCCCCCCCACCACCACCCATGTCCAACCTCAATACCCAAAAATAGCTAGTTGAAAAGGAAGAAGGTACACCTTTAAAGGTAATGTCATCATTATGAAGTTGAAACGTACAATTGTTCACAGAAAAGCAAATATCATTCATAATAATGGTAAAAAATAATTGGTTTTCAATTGGAACCTTGTGGTACTTGTTTTACACTCCATGTCGTGATGAGTCCTAAGTCACTAAAGGTAATAATATGAGCAAATCTAGAGTGGTAAATCTAGTGGTGGCATGCGTTGGTATGTTGATAGTATCAGTTTGTATACTTTGCATTTTGTCCCATATTTAATACAGTTGTCAAAAAAAGAATGCCTACCAAAGCGATTGACAACAAACGGCTAAGCCTGAGGGTATATCAGCAGGTTTCTCAACATATGGGTTGAACCTGCAACACTGCAGTCATCTGATCTGCCTAAACTATCCTGTCAGGCTGTAGCCTCAAAAACATGCTGCAATAGAGGGGTTTAGTTTAACTCTAGCTAAACCCTCTCACAATGCTCAGATACCAAATTAGGCCCTGGCTCCATGTACAACTTCTGGTTCCTGTTTAATCATGTATATCCTTCCAGTATGCTAAGGACTGTACATTATAGTTTCTAATATTTATTTCATAGCATCATGCTTCTTCTTAGAAACAAATAGACATTTCTGCTGCTGAGAAATGAAATATTAAAAACAGCTCTGTAAAATAAATAAGTAGAAAGACCAGTATCCATATTTACAACAGAGACATGTTGTGAGATTAGAAAATAAATTAGGGGCTCATCTGACATACTTAGAGAAATGATGTACAATGAGGCAAAAACTGCTTTGGGATATTTTGATCAAATGATTCATGAGTATAACAAATACATAATTTACTCGCCTGGCCGTAAACTATTTATCTGAAATGAATGCAAACAGCATTTGGTTTTCATAGCTCAGCACTTAGAAGTTTTTTTTTTTTAAGCATTTTGGAAATAACCAGCAGCTGTCCGCTTTTATTCAGAGAGAGACGGAAATTGTTCTTGTGCTCAGAGAAGTGTAAATGTCAATAACTCGAAAAGGTGGTTTTATGATTAATTCAAACCTGATAAGATATCATTACACTTTTTAAAGACATCGACCGCCTCAGAGAGGCGTTGAATGAATAAAAACGCATTTTACTTCTCCGCTTCATTAGTTTGTGCATCCTAAATTGACTCGTCAATATGCCTTTTGCACGAGTCAGCAAGCACATCATAGCAAGACAACATGACTATTTAATGCACACGTCCTGCGTCTTCCCAAAGTGATGATTCGCCCTCTTTTGGAATCAAATTAATTTATTAGCACCCAAGTATTTACCAACTTATATTTTCTAAAAGTGTTATAAATATACAAAGTGAGCGAGAACACAGCAGATAGATACTGTATAAAGCACAAAAGACCCAGAACCATAGATATCCTATAAATGATCGGATATAGAATATAGTAATTATATATGTAATTCTATGCCCAGAACCTATTATAGACCTAATCATAACATATGTAAGACACAGAACATCCAACATTAATACTGATCTCATTAGGAATGAGTGACAAAAACAGGTCAGATTAGCATACATTTGAAGAAGTGATTTGCCACTTAGTGTGGATTACTGACTCTCTCGCCACTCTCACAAGTAAAAACTGTTGCATTAAAAGCATTTAACCCATTTTGCTTCAACATATTGCACACATCAAAAGGCTGTTTTTGAAAAGAGCTCTGCTCTTTATAACTGCAGGGTACACTTTGTACGCTTCCCCCCCCCCCCTTACCCACTCCCCTCGACCCCCTACCCTCGCCGCGCCTGGCCTGCCACCCTCCACCCCTTCACTCTTCTCTCTGAATAGAGCGAGAGAGCAGAGTAGAGCTAGGTGTTAAAACTACAGAAGACGAGTAGAGCCAGAGAAAGATGTTGCAGGTGCCCTGTGGGTATCTTTCAAATGAATCGTCTGGCTGGTCTGTCTTATGTGCAGTTTTGAAACATTAACAAGACCTTTGAGAGGAAGGGATGAGAGGGGAGAGAGAGGGGAGTAAGGGAGAGAGTGGGAAGGCAGAGGGAATGAGCAGGACATGGCATGATGGTCTTTAATGTTTTATTGAACAGACACAAATTATTTTGGCCCTGGCCTTTAGTGTTGGTTGGAAGTCAATGAGAAGGCGAGTCGGGGCATGCCATGGGCGCTGAGCGGGGAGTGTGACAAGGAAAGAGTGGGATTGAAGGGTCTTTCTGTCTCTCTGAGGCCTACAGCATGGCTCACAAAGAGAAGTTTTATGGATCAAGGATGATGACAAGTTTCCACTTATCACCTAACTACTTTAAATTACAATTCGGTTCTTCATATTGTTCAGTGAGGCTCAGTTGGTAGCGCACGGTGCTTGCAACGCCAGGGTTGGAGGTTTGATTCCCATGGGGGACCAGTATAGAAATGTATGCACTCACTACTGTAAGTTGCTGTGGATAAGAGCATCTGCTAAATGACTAAAATGTAAAATGATGAGCAATAAAGTAAACATAAACAGCCTGGTCTCATAGACTAGGCGTAACATAGTACATGTAAATCTGTGACACTCAAATTAGGATGATACTGTATGTTACGTATGGTTACATAAGACAGATGGTTACTTAAAGCAAAAGCGAAAGTAGGGTGGTTGGTCGGGGTGTGAGTATAACGCGAACATCTAGCAACCAGAGCGTTGGGCCAGTAACCAAAAGGTTGATGGATCGAATCCCCGAGATGACAAGGTAAAAGTCTGTCATTCTGCCGCTGAGCAAGGCAGATAACCCACTGTTCCCCGGGCACCGAAGATGTGGATGTCGATTAAGGCAGCCCCCCGCACCTCTCTGATTCAGAGGGGTTGGGTTAAATGAGGAAGACACATTTCAGTTGAGGGCATTCAGTTGTACAACTGTCTAGGTATTCCCCTTTCCCTTTCCCAAAGATTGCAAGTTTGAATCTCATCAAAGACAATTTTAGCTAATTAGTAACTTTTCAACTACTTACTAATTTTTAGCTACTTTGCAACTGCTTAGTATGATAACTAACCCTAACCCTAACCTTAACCCTTTTAGCTAACTCTTCCCCTAACCCAAACATTAAGCCTGTAACCTAACTCTTAAACTTGACCCTAACCTTAACCCTAACCCCTAACCTCTAGCCTAGCTGACGTTAGCCACCTAACTAAAATTCATAACATATACTATGTTTTGCAAGTTCATAACATATTGAAGGTTTTACAAATTCATAACATATAATACAAATTGTAATTCATAATATATATACGAAATCATACGAAATGGGTAATGGACATCCGTAAATTAATACATACCATACCAAACTTAACATGTCATAAGGAACAGAGTGTCTCAGATTTTCCTTACATAATAATCCGAAATGCTCTGAGACAAGGTTGGCATAAAGTTTACTGTCCAATGGGGATGGCAAAGGGACTGTGGGTGGATGTCGAAAGTCAAAAGTTTGGACACACCTACTAATTTCAGGGTTTTTACTACTTTAATACTATTTTACTATTTAAAGGAGTTCCCACATATGCTGAGCACTTGTTGGCTGCTTTCCTTCACTCAGCCAACAAGTGCTCAGCATATATGGGAACTCTTTCAAGACAGTTGGAAAAGCATTCCTCATGATGCTGGTTGAGAGAATGCCAAGAGCATGCAAAGCTGCCATCAAGGCAAAAGGAGGCTACTTTGAATAAACCAAAATATAAAATATATTTTCATGTGTTTAACACTTTTTTGGTTACTACATGATTCATATGTGTTATTTCATAGTTTTGATGTCTTCACTATTATTCGACAATGTAGAAAACAGTAAAATTAAGAACTACCCTTGAATGAGTAGGTGTGTCCAAACTTTTGACTGGTGCTGTAGATGATGATAATTTGTCAAGGTTAGCATTTTTTTTTTACTCTGTTTTTTTTTTATATAGCAGCTGACCGATGGGACAGATGGGAGATATCTATGGTCAGTTATCAGTCATGAAGAATATTTTCTTTCAAATAAATAAATGCACTTTAAGCTCTCCGTAGTACATTTAACCACCAGTAAGCACTATTTCCGCTGATGGCTGACTGACTGACGGACTGACTAGTGTTAGTAGATTAATAATTTGTGGTTCTAATTTACTCTCGCTGGGTACGTCCCAAATGGCACCCTATTCTCTATATAGTGCATTACTTTTGACCAGGGCCCATAGGACTCTGGTCAAAAGTTGTGCACTTATAAGGAATAGGGTGTCGTTTGGGATGCTGGCATTGAGTAACGGAGATGCCCTCTATAAGAGAGTAAGGAGGAGAAGACTCAGGCACTCAAAGCTTTTAAAATGCATTAGATTTATTTAAAAGCCTTACACTTATTTAAGAGCATTAGACTTATTTAAGTTGCTCTTGGTGAACCTGTTTATACTAACCTATATGTAGTAAAAAAAAGGCTGGTTTGAGAGAGCTCTGCTGTTTATTTTTCATTACCCCTTAGCCCACTTAACGCAAACACATATATTGCATCGGATGCCCCATTTAATGTCTTATTATCATCTCTTAATAACCCTGACTAAATGACAGCTATATTCAACCCATTAAAAATAGCTATTTAAGCAATAATACCCGAGGATGTGTGGTATATGGCCAGTATACCACGGCTAAGGGCTGTTCTTCGGCACGACGCAACGTGGAACCGCGGTATATTTCCATGTATCACAACCCCCCGAGGTGCCTTATTGCTATTATAAACTGGTTACCAACGTATTTAGAGCAGTAAAAATGAATATACCATGGCTGTCAGCCAATCAGCATTCAGGGCTCGAACCACCCAGTTTATCGATGCCATTGTAAACTGAGTGGTTCGAGCCCTAAATGCTGATTGGCTGACAGCCGTGGTATATGAGACCGTGGAATAAGGTGTGACAAAATATGTATTTTTCCTGTTCTAATTACATTGGAAACCAGTTTATAATAGAAATAAGGCACCTCGGGATTTGTGGTATATTGCCAATATACCACGGCTAAGGACTGTGTCCAGGCACGCCGCGTCGTTTCATGCTTATGAACAGTCCTTAGGCGTGGTACAGTATATTGGCCATATACCACACCTCAGGCCTTATTGCTCAATTATAATGAGACATTATGAAAGTTCATACATGCTTATAATAAATGATTAAGCATTATACCTGTTGGCTTAGTGTTAACCTACTAGCCAAAACGACATATACGCTCTCCTATGTATTTATTTGGACAGTGAAGCTAAAACTTTTATTTTGTCTCAAAACTCCAGCATGGGTGTGTAGACTACTGTAGGTATTATTAAGCTGACCCATATTGATTAAGCACAGCACAGCACAGCACAGCACAGTACTAAAAGACAGTGACAGCAGAACCCCTACCTTGGTACTAATTGTTATTCTGTTCCACACCCTGATCGGTTACACGTGTCTTGTGATTGTCTCCATCCCCTCCAGGTGTTGCTTTTTCCCTGGTGTATATATCCCTGTGTTTCCTGTCTCTCTGTGCCAGTTCGTCTTGTATGCCTTTCAAGTCAACCAGCGTTTTTCCCGTACTCCTGCTTGTATTCTCTTTTGCTAGTCCTCCCGGTTTTTGACCCTCGCCCTTTTTCTGGACTCCGCACCCGCCTGCCTGACCATTCTGCCTGCCCTGACCTCAAGCCTGCCTGCCACTCTGTACCTCCTGGACTCTGAACTGGTTTTGACCTTTTGCCTGTCCACGACCATTCTCTTGCCTACCCCTTAAGGAGTCTTTAATAAATATCAAGACTCGAACAGTCTGCCTCCCATGTCTGCATCTGGGTCTCGCCTTGTCTCGTCTCGCCTCGCCTTATATACTGAGAGTATTGTCACTAGTTATTAATGATTACAAAAATTCTGCTAATTCCATTAGTGTAACGAGACAGGCCAGTTTCCCTCATCACACAGTTATTTCTAATGTGATAATGATACATTTGCATTGCTAATTATTATTTTAAATATTAACTATGTACACCTACAGAAGAACTGTCATTAGCGTTAATGCTCAAGTTGTCAAGAACTCGGATGTGCCTGTTTATGCTACCATAGGATTATGGCAGCGCCCGAACATCTCTTGATTCAGAGGGTTAAATGAGGAAGACACATTTCAGTTGAATGCATTCAGTTGTACAACTGACTAGGTGTCCCCCTTTCCCTTTACTGTAGGTTTAGTCATCATTACAAGGCTTATTGTTGACAAGCGCACTCCACATGACTTTTGAAAGGCAATTTACGCTTGAGTCGACATCCGTAGCATTTGCTGGGGATTCAATCTCCACGAATGCAAAGGAAATTGTCTGTAAAAGGCACATTGTCGACAGAGCAGTGTACTTGTCGATAACGTGCCTTTAATTGAATCCCGGGGCTAAAGACTGAATGGCAAAACATTTATGTTGGAGTTTGTATAAGGGACGTTTCATTCCAAAATGCTACACCTACAGAGAGACAAATCATATTTTTTATGCTACATATCTGCCCCACTGTCAGGGAAATAAGTAGTACTGCTAATTTTTACACAGTCAAGTAACATAACAAAATGTTTGATATTGAAATATATAAATGATACATTTGTGACATCAATGTTTAAGAAAATGCAATACTATAATATGAGATCTGTTTGTAAAACATTTACATTTTACATTTAGTCATTTAGCATATGCTCTTATCCAGAGTGACTTACAGTAAGTGCACTCATCTTATTAAGATAGCTAGGTGAGACAACCAAATATCACAGTCAAATATATAGGATACGAACACTCCATTCCAGCTAAACAATGGATGTATAGCGTTTGGCCAAAACAACGTTTTCACACACATCTAAAATCTATTAGTAAAAAAATCTGAGAACAGTTACCAATAAGCAATTATGTCTGATTAAAAACACAGTAACACGTTACATTAAGTTGCCCCTATTACTATGTAACTACCACTAACTGTGTTAATAACTCAAACCAAAATCAGACCATGAATACACATGTAATACCAGTCACACCCTGTCATTAACATGGTAATTCACAGGTGACTTTCAAACATGTAATCACAAAACATGAGTTATATAGTGGAACAAGAAACAGTGTAATAAGTAGTTACACATGTGGAACAACCTGAAGCAAGTGAATGTGTAATTACACATTCCTTGTTCCAATTGTGCAATAACTGATTCCTCTACAGCCATATTACCATGTAATTACATGGTAAAACGTATGCAACTACTATGTTGTTAACACTGTGCTAACTGTGCTAACTGATTCCTCTACAGCCATATTACCATGTAATTACATGGTAAAACGTATGCAACTACTATGTTGTTAACACTGTGTAACTGTGCTAGTTTTTTGGCTAGTGTTGCCAAAAAAAACTAATGTAAAAAGTTGTTGGATATAGTATTTTGGAAATCAACTTCAATTGTTTCTCAGTTTATATTATGTACTATACATTGGGTGGTTTGATCCCTGAATGCTGATTGGCTGGTAGCCGTGGTATATCAGACCACATACCATGGGTATGACAAAACATGGATTTGTACTGCTTTAATTACGTTGGTAACCAGATTATAATCGCAATAAGACACCTCAGGGGTTTGTGGTATGTGGCGAATATACCACGGCTAAGGGCTGTATCCACGCACTCAGTGTTGCATTGTGCATAAGAACAGCCCTTAGCCGTAGTATGTTGGCCATATGCACAAGTACATTGGCCATATACCACACCCCCTCTGGCCTTATTGCTTAAGTATCAATTAACAATGTGCATATATCAAGGTAAATTAGTGTCCATCCTGAACCCTGGTTCTGAAACAGCAGATAGAACACATTGTGGAGATAGGAATACACATCTATCAGTGATACACTGTCTGCCTGTGCACAGGGTAGGACAAATGAAAAAGCTGTCCACAAGAATGTGTTCTAGTACCAGCACCACTGAATTTTAACCAGCTATAGATTGAGTGCCACCACCAACTGATGGCGAAATAGAGTTTTTGGGCAACTTGCTTTCAGCCACACAGAGGCTCTATCCTCTATCTGTGCACATGGAAGAAAAGAGAAGAGGAGAGAAGGATGAGGAGAGTGGGATTGCATTACAATAAAAACAATTTTAGGTGGAGTTGTGTTTTAGTTTGAAAGAGCACTCTACTTGTGCGGATAAGATTGACATATGCATTCATTAATGAGAGTGGATGGAAGATATGCAGCATTATCAGCTTCTAGCTTCTGCTTAGTGAGGTTCTGATGATGGAAGATTCATCTGCATCCCAAAGGGCACCCTATTCCTTACATAGCGCACTACTTTTAATCAGAGCCCCTAACAGTGCACAAAGCTGGTTATGATTATTTCAGAACCAGATCTGCCAGGGATCAGCCTCGGCCATCATGCAAAGTAGCAATGAGAAAGTCACTTTTAATGTAGGAGAGGAAGAGAAGAGAGAAGAGAAAAGTGGGGCGTTTGTCATTAAAGTGTAATTTGGCTTTTTTACTTGGGAAGGATGGAAATACTATTAGAATAACTTTAAAGTGGCTTTAAAACAGCTTTAGAATGGGATGTAGGATTAGCGTGAAGAGCATTTACATTTCTGCACTGGAGTGAATGAAAAAATGCAAAGAGAAGCACAATGAGAAGGAAAGAACCGAGCTCTTTTATAGATTCATTGCGAAATCAATAACTCATGAATGAGAAACGTGGCGATTTCCAAACCAAGCTTATCTTTTTTTCTTTATTATCATTACTGAATTCATCATTTTTTATTTTGTTGTCCCTTTCAATCACATTATTATAGTTAATTATAACAATACCTTGTTGTGAATTAATGTGTGTGTGGGTGTGTTTGTGTGTGTGTGTGTGTGTGTGTGTGTGTGTGTGTGTGTGTGTGTGTGTGTGTGTGTGTGTGTGTGTGTGTGTGTGTGTGTGTGTGTGTGTGTGTAAAGTGGGAGGAGGGTGCTGTGACTGCTGAGTGAGTGAATGTGGTTTATGAAGTGTGTCTGCTTTGTGTCGAACGCTACGGCATCTCCTCTTGCTCTGTATACTTAACTTTATTGATTTCTCCTTACTCTTGCCTTAGGAGCAGTAATTATGAGCCTAGACCATCTCATTGATTTGACTTCCCATCGGTGGCTAGCTTACACTGGCACGTCGTTACAAACCAAATTAGGGTTTCCTTAGGACTCGATCCAGTTAACTACAGTTTTTGTTTTCACTTAACAGAACTGCAATCTATAATGCAACTGTACACAAAAATACATGTTTTATGAACTAATATTGATTATTTATAACGCATTAATGTATTATTACTTTTTATGCATTAATACATTATTATTGATATTATAATAATTAATATTATTATTATGGAAAGCAGCCCATGTACTCCCCCTTCATTAAGGTGTTGACCTGTGTGACTTAAATAATATCGCCCATTTTCAAACGCTCTTGCCTTGTTAAAATCTTAGAATCCTTGGTAAGTACTCATCTTAGATCCTTTTTATCTATGAAATGTATTCTAAATTATCATCAGATGGATTTCAGACCTGGTCATAGCACCATCTCTGTGCTTCTATGGCTTTAAATTATGTTATGGAAAGGAACAAACACTGTGCAGACCTTTTTATTGACCTGTCTAAGGCTTTTCACACCTTGGATCACTCATTACATATTCTGAGATTTTGTACAATAGGCCTGAACCAACCTGTGAACCAACCTGAACCAACCTTATTTAATGGAAAGAATGCAGTGTGTATTTACTGATGGTGTTCAATCAGGTTTTCTGGACATAACAAAGGGTGTCCCACAGGGATCAATTCTTGGTCCGGTTCTTTTTACAATTTACATTAACAATATTGGTTTATCTGTAAAAAAAATAATAATAATTTAAAAGTATTATAATACTTTCACCTGTATGCAGATGACATTGTTGTGTATGCTATTGCCCCCATAGCTGAGCAGGCTAGTTTGGAGCTTCAATCTGCCTTTATTGCCTTGCAGAAAGCCTTTGTTTGTTGTTTTTATTTGCTTTGTAAATATTGTCAACAACATTCATGTCAATTTACACACTTTAAAGAAAAAAAAGAAAGGAATTACATATACAAATACAAAAATTAAGAAGTACGGTCAGATGCCAAGCAGTTGCCATATTAAGCAGTAATGCAGCCAGTCAAGATGCTCTCAATGGTGCAGATGTTGAACTTTTTGAGGATCTGAGGGTCCTTGCCTAAGCTTTTCAGCCTCCTGAGAGGGAAGAGGCATTGTCGTGCCTTCTTCACGACTGTGTTGGTATGTGTGGACCATGTTAATTCCTTTGTGATGTGGACACTGAGGAACTTGAAGCTCTCGACCCGCTCCACTACAACCCTGTCGATGTGGATAAGGTAATGCTCAGCCCCGTTTCCTGTAGTTCACGACCAGCTCCTTTGTCTTGCTGATGTTGACGTTGTTGTCCCCACCAGACTGCCTTGTCACTGGCCTGCTCCCTTTAGGCTGTCAGGATCCTACCCATTGTGTATAGTACATCAACACACAGGTCAAGCCACCCATGATTGTCCCGCCTTCTTGTAGTCCTGACACTAATCTACTCTACTTTTAGCAGGGTTGGACAATAATGATCGGTGACCTAATTTGCATTTTTGGGGGGAGAGAGAGAATCCTCTCTTTCTCAGTTTTCTGGGCTTGTATGAGTTATTATGATATTTACAGTAACATAAGTAGGTATACCTTCCCAATAACTTACTCAAATGAATGTGTATACTGCATTTTAAAAACACTGCATTAAAAACTACAATAATGTCCTCAAAACACTAACTATAGTAAATACTACCTCCCCCATATCCCAATTTGTGCCACCTGTAAGTAAGAAACCTGCATGGTTCACGATTATAGACCATATAATGACTTCATAACAGATTATAGAAAAGAAGCTCTGAACTATCTGTTCAGACCCCAGTCCTACCTACCTACAGTTTATGGACAATTTGCTCTTTTAGTATTTCTCTAGTAGGCTTCCTCAAGGAGAAAGCCTGCACTTCTATGTCAAACACAATAAAATAAAAACACTATACTAACACTACTGTAATGGCCATGAAAATACTACAGTCCGCAATAACACTACAGTAAATACTACAGTAAAAACACTACATTAATTACTATAGAAAATACTACAGTTTTCTTTTACTACAGTTTTATACTAAAGTTAACTGTAAATACTACAGCATACTACAGTTAGTACCACAGTAAAGTCCTCAAAATATCTACATTGAATAGTATAGTATTACCGGTATTATCCAGAAAGTATTCAGACCCCTTGACTTTTTCCAAAATTTTTTCCCCTCAGCAATCTACACACAATAACCCATAATGACAAAGCAAAAACAGGTTTTAGAAATTACAGCCTCACGTCTTCATGGTGAGGCTATAACGTCTTCATGGTAACCTTGGAAAACCTGTATTTGGGGAGTTTCTCCCATTATTCTCTGGAGATCCTCTCAAGTTCTGTCAGGTTGGATGGGGAGCGTCACTGCACAACTATTTTCAGATCTTTCCAGAGATGTTCGATCGGGTTCAAGTCTGGGCTCTGGCTGGGCCTCTCGAGGACATTCAGAGACTAGTCGGAACAGCTGGTGCTCTCATGCATGTTTCAGTGTTATTTACTTCGAAGTAAGGATAGAAGTAGTTTAGCTCGTCTGGTAGGCTCGTGCCACTGGGCTGCTCTTGGCTGTGCTTCCCTTTGTAGTCTTTAATAGTTTGCAATCTCTGACACATCCGACGAGCGTCGGAGCCGGTGTAGTACGAATCGATCTTAGTCCTGTATTGATGCCTTGCCTGTTTGATGGTTCGTCAGAAGGCATAGTGGGATTTCTTATAAGCTTCTGGGTTAGTCCCGTTCCTTGAACGCGTCAGCTCTAGATTTTAGCTCAGTGCGGATGTTGCCTGTAATCCATGGTTCAGCCACGACTCCGTGCAGCATAAGATATTACAGTTTTTAATGTCCCGTTGGTAGTTTAATCTTCCTCGTAGGTCGTCAATTTTATTTTCCAATGATTGCATGTTAGCTAGTAGAACGGAAGGCAGTGGGGGTTTATTAGATCGCCTACAAATTCTCAGAAGGCAGCCCGACCTCCGTCTTCTCTTCACGTAGTATGTCCTTCACGTCGGGCTCGTTGGACTCGTTAATGGAAAAAAAAGCTTCTGCCAGTTCGTGGTGAGTAATCACTGTTCTGATGTCCAGAAGTTATTTTCGGTCATTTGTATAGCTTTTTTAGGAACAGTGGGCTAACTGCCTTGTTCAGGGGCAGAACGGCAGATTTTTACCTTGTCAGCTCAGGGATTCGATCTTGCAACCTTTCAGTTACTAGTCCAACACTCTAACCGCTAGGCTACCTGCCACCCCTCTCATAAGAGACTGTAGCAGCAACATTATGCTTAGAATACTTTTTTTTTTTAAATTAAAAGTTACATACAACGCAAAACCTCATATTTGGTTAGGAGCACGTAAAACGTCAGCCATCTTCTCCAACGCCATGACACCATTGCACAGTTAGCTATGCTTAGCTAGCTACCTAGTTAGCCAGCCAAACGTGTATAGTTAGCTAGCAAACAACTGCATCTAGCTAGCTAGCTACTCTCTTTTGCTTGCTACTGTTGTGCTGCCGTGTCAATAACGTGTCTCCAGAAACGAAGGTGTCCCAGCTGTGTTGACATTTCACCTATCCACTTCATCCACTTTTGGCATTAGCTACCTCACTAGTTATCAAGCTAATGTTACCTACGTAGCGATGAAGCTACTAGCCCCTGACAAGTCGGCGAAAGTCACGATCTGTGTTAGCCTGGCCAGGCTGGTTACTCCAGACATTGGCTCCCATGGATATTTGGCAAAGTTATCACAAAGCTTGCTAGAATAGCTATTTTTTTACTCACCATTTCATCATCAGCCCAAAAGCTCCAGGTCGAAGTACGTTGCAGACAGCCGTAAGCCAGTAGCAACAGGTTGTAAACAGGAGTCCACATGTGAAACATTGTCGGTGGTTCCAAAATAACTCAACCCAGTCCTGGAAATATATATAGTCTGAAGAGTGTATGGACATAATTGTATCTTAAAAACACAAGGCATCCTATTACATATATTTGACAAGAGCCCTATGAGCTAGCATGTCATCCTAGGCCCTAGGGTGCCTCTTGGAACACAGCCATAGGTTACAACCTGGTGGGGTTACTGTTTTCTCTTTTCCAGCCTTTAACAGATCTACTACCCAATTCAACTTCCCCAGTCTACTATGAACTCTTCTGTCCTTCCCTTAGGAAGCGACTCCCTCTCAGACCTGCCTGATTTGGTCCGCTTGGCTTTCTAGCAGGGGTCCAAAAAAGCCTTCCCTTCATGCACTGCTCTGATTATTTAAGACGGAGAGAATAGTGGGTTTAAGGCTGCAGTGCTTTGGGAAAACACCAGGCAGGCTGGAGAAATCTCAAAGCCCTGCTCAATTATAATGGAGAATGGGGAGGAAGATGGAAGGAGGAGAGGGGGGCGACTGGCCTTGGGTAGCCACAGGGGAGGGTCCTTCTGCAGGCCAGCCAATAGAGAGGAGAGGAGGTATCAGGGGCTTTCTGTCGGTGTCTACAGGCCGCAGTCTAACACTGTCTCACCTGCTGCCATCATTACTGTCTGGAAGAGACCTCCTGCCATGGTGCCACCTCCTGTCTGTACTGTGAGGAAAATCTGTGACAACCCCTAACCCAGTGTTTCCCAAACTCAGAAACTGGGGACCCCAAGGGGTGCACATTTTGTTTTTTTTTCCATAGCACTACACAGCTGATTCAAACAATCAAATCTGGATGATGAGTTCATTATTTATATCAGCTGTGTAGTGCTAGGGCAAAAACCAAAACGTGCACCCCTTGGGGTCCCCGGGACAGAGTTTGGGAAACGCTGCCCTAACCCTTATTCCCTATAGCCAAAGCCATCACATTGGTTAGCTAACCGGTTGTTTATGAACTTCAAATTCATTTTCATCATATAACAATTGGATTAAAGTTTGATAAGATTCATTGTACAATCCATCGTGGCAGGAAATCAAGGTTTGTATTGTTGGTAAAAACTCCCACAGACAGGCGTAACAACCCCTGTATCTCTTACAAGTTAATAAGCCCATCTAGCACTTGTGACCGGAGCTTGTTTGTTTTTGTCTGTCTCTGTGTCGGAGCTCTCTCCTCTCCACAGCTAACCCACGGCAGACCACTCCACAGGCCTAACACTATAGCAGATATACCTCTTCTCCTCTCCTCAGGGGTGTTAGGCTACTGATACCTACATGGAACAATGCAGCAAAAGCCACCTTAAATAAGCAGATACTTTAGCCCAGGCTCTCTGTGCAGCCCTGGATCATTATTTTTTGAAGCAGAAAAACCCAGTTTGACAGATGAACCAAGGCCACAGAGATGCCCGGCACTGCTCCGCCACATAACAAGCTCTCCGAAGAGATACAACACACACTCATTACCATGGCAACCTGCATCAAAACACACTTCCAGGGAGGATTTCTTTGTTTTGTTAAAGGAGAGAGTGATGATTATATTTGATGGGAGCCTGAGCTGTGCACTAGCTAGCGAGACAACACCAGGTTCAGGGGTATTAGTGCACAGCAGCGTTGGGCCTCTGTGATGAGTTAAATAGTCCAAGGCGTGGAAGGTTGCTCTCCCAAACTGGGAATACTACAACAGGAGAAGGATCAGTGGAGGAGTCAGAGTAATTTAATGGGTGAGTTATATTTAGGTGTGATATTACTGCAGGGCTAGAGGAGGGTGAGGGTGGTGTAGGAAACGGGTGGAGGAGGATGGGGGGGACGTTACCCACCACCGACCACAGACACACTGTAGCATCTCTCTCTCTAACGACTCCTTCAACCTTCTCACCTTCCAGGCATCAGTGAGCGTGTGTCTTCTGTTTTCTTAGATTAGCTTTGATTTGTGCACAGACAGAGCCTTGAAGAATGGTCATTATTGTACTGTAGACCGGCCTACACTCTTAGAAAAAAGGTCCTATCTAGAACCTAAAAGGGTTCTTCAGCTGTCCCCATAGGATAACCCTTTGAAGAACCCTTTTTGGTTCCAGGTAGAACCCTTTTAGGTTCCACGTAGAACCATTTCCACACAGGGTTCTACATGTAACCAAAAAGGTTTCTACCGGGAACCAAAAAGGGTTATCCTATGGGGACAGCCAAAGAACCCTTTTGGAACCCTTTTTTCTGAGTGTATAGAAATACACAACATTTGATTTTATGGTGTACTGGCATATTTATGACATCCAGGTTCAACATAACAATTTACACTGAAAGCTGTCCAGTGGACGCAAGGGTCCACCTGACCCTATTAAAATACAGATATTGCATTCTGCTCTATTCTATTTTATTATGGTTCAAGACTGATGTCATATCTGGAAAAAGCAGCTCTTTATTTCTCTTAACCTCCATCCCTCTCTCTTTCCACCTTCATTCCTCTCTCCTCAGTGTGCTCACAGCATCTGTCATTTGTCATCAGAAGTGACTGGGCTGGTATTACAGGGTCAGCCTGTGAATGCAGTTTAAAACCTTGTGTTTAGTCTCGTCCTCTGTCCTCTTGGCCTGTGTGTCATTCACCAAATAGTCATCCCTCCATCCAATCAACCCTTAAATCTAAAAAACAGATCTAAAACATGATCAAGATGGGAGATAATTCCGCAGAAGACATTACAGAAAGAGGCCTCATGTAACTGTGGTACAGAAGTGCAGTATTTTATCCAACTATCTGTCTGTTGAAATGCAACATCTACTAATTGAATTTAATGCAAAGAGAAAATCTCAATCTCACTGTACACATGTACAGTCTACATCTACATCATTACATGTACATAATTAAACATTGACATTCATAATCCAGTAATGAAATCCAGTAAAGCAAAAGCTTTGATTTTAAATCCAGTGGTGAAGGAAAAAGTATTCTGTATCAATCAATCTGTTCCATTCCCTTTCATTTGTAAAACACGTCAAATAAATATTTTGGCACCTGATGCTGGAGGAGCCTGGCTAAATCAAAGTGTATTAATAATTAGTTCTAATTAGCAGTGTGTGTGAGAGGTGTGATGCCTGTCTTCATGGCTGCACTCCTCCCCTGCCCTCCCCTCCTCCTTCTTACCTCTCCTCCTTTCCTTCCTGAATCTCTATCTGTTCTGCATATCAGCTGCTGTGAGAGACTGCACATTACAGAGAGGAAGTTATACTTCTCACAAAGAGAGAGAAAGAGAGAGAGAACGACAGAGGGAGTGAGAGAGAGAGAGAGAAGGTGTGGGGTTAACGTTTGTGATATCGAGTTAATTGAAACACACACACACACACACAAGTGAGAGCAAACATTCAAAAGTGTATCCATTTATTTCAACAGTAAGTTAATTAAACGCCCTGACCTGCAGGGAGGGGTTTAAAGCACCTGTCCACACAGGTTTGGTTGGTAAGCGAGAGCATTTCGGGGGCATCTGGTGATACAGGCCATGAATGGACCTTAATTAGTGTCCCAGCAGGGGTGTAACGAATGGGGAAACACAGCCAGGAATGACACACACACACACAGCCAGGAACGACACAGACACACAAAGATAGGCATACACACACACACACACACAACTTGCACACACAGCCAGGAATGACACACACACATGCACACACACAGCCAGGAACAACACACACACACACCGCCTGACAGTGAGTTAGATTTCACAGTGTTGCATCATCATGGATTATCTAACGAGCACCAGTGTCACAAAGCCAACAAATATCCTTGGGACCTGCAGGGGTAAATTAGTCTCCTGCCTCACACCCCTACCAACGACGGGTACAAAATAATAGAACTCACACTATCACTCTCCTTTACAGCAGCCGGGGGCCCACAGCACTGCACTGCCATCACTTTAATGAGAAGCTGTATATTTGTATTATACCTCAAATCCCCTCCCACCTCCTGTTTTCATAGATTCATCTTGCTAGAGTGGATAATTCATCTTATGTTTAAAAAAAATCTGATTAGGCCTAACACTTTGGCCCTGTTTTTGCGTGATGAATCATGTGAGTCATGTATGCAGCTTTAGATTTATCTTCCTGACCTTTTGTATGCAAAGGAGACACGTTCTGTACGACCATAATGTGACACGTCAGAAAAAGAGGTCAGGGCTGTGAGACAACACAAACACTCCCTCCCTTTCTTCTCTTCCCCCTCTCTCTGATGACTCTATTGTTTTGCTGTGTTGTGGCCTGTGTAGTATTACAGAACAATACACTGTGTTCTTCTTATCATAAAGCTAGCTATCTGAAAGCCATGCTAATTCATTGGATTTGATTTGTGGGAGCTAGGCTCACATTTTCAAATTACCAGAGCAAACCATATATAAAGGTTAAATTATAGTAAACATGATAAAATTATGAAATATTGAGAATGTATGGCAAATGTAAAGCCTTCTAAGATAAGGAGGACCACTTTTGAAATAGACTGAGTGTACAAAACCTCAGTGTATTTCAAAACACCTTCCTAATATTGAGAATACCCCATTTTGCCATCAGAACAGTCTAAATACAGTTGTGTCAAGTTGACTGGATGTCCTTTGGGTGGTGGACCATTCTTGATACACATGGGAAACTGTTGAGTGTGGAAAAACCCGCAGCGTTCTTGACACAAACCAGTTCTTGACACAAACCAGTGCGCCTGGCACCTACTACCATACCCCGTTCAAAGGCACTTCAATCTTTTGTCTTGCCCATTCACTCTCTGAATGGCATATACACACAATCCATGTCTCAATTGTCTCAAGGCTTAAAAGTCCTTCTTTAACCTGTTTCCTCCCCTTCATCTACACTGATTGAAGTGGATTTAACAGGTGACATCAATAATCATAACTTTCACCTGGATTCATCTGGTCAGTCTATGTCATGGAAAGAGCAAGTGTTCCTTATGTTTTGTACACTCTGCGTAAGTGTTTTAATGAATGCTTTCAAGTGTTATCCTCTGGGATCAAATTGACATCTGGTATGTACCCAAAATAAATTCAATGCAATTCTAAGATATATTATAACTTTAGGCTAAGATGAGTAAATGACAAAATTGCCTAATAAAGTATTAATGTCGAAGTATTAGTGTGTGTGTGTGTGTGTGTGTGTGTGTGTGTGTGTGTGTGTGTGTGTGTGTGTGTGTCCTGTTGTAATTAAACATGCATGGGTGTTTTTTTTCCACATACAGTGTTTTTTTCCACTAGCCTAGGTTTTGACAGGACTTCACAACAACCCCAGGTGGAACCAGGGGTGCAAACAAGCTTGTGAGTAGAGCCATGAAACACACACATTAGCACCTAGACCAAATTACTATGCACACCCTGCTGGGAGCAGGGCCATAACATTGCCACTCGGCTATGTACCAGAGTCCACCAGAGCAATCAGCCAAGTAAAGTGGAAGTCAATAGTCACCATAAGCAAGAATTTTATACATTTTTATGTAACGCTCTCCATTGAGATGTGAGCCAATTTATTCAATATGGTTGGATTTCGTGTTTGTGGATATTTGTGATTTATTCCCCAAACACAACAGTAGGATACAATGCATTTTCAAAAATGACATTATCATACATTATCATTATATATATATTTTTATTATCGTTAACACTAAATAAAATGCAGTCAGGTTTAAATGAGCAAACAGTATTATACGGACCCTGTATGTGTAATCAGCAGGATGTGCAAGTGTTTAGGTCTGGTGTCTAGCAATGAGTGTCTATGGGGACCAGTCATCAGCCCTACTCAGCCCATCTCTCCAGCACCACAATTTACTTCAGTAATTAATACATAAGAGGCTGAAACATCAGCCAACACAGAGGCTGCTAACTGTTCATAAGTAAAGACCACGCCAAATATCACAGAACAAACAATAACAAACAAAAAACAGGGAGGGGATACAGTGATGATGGGTAGACTGGAGAGACAGGAAAGACTGGGAAATAGAAGAGTGATGGATGTGATGGGAGGCCACGGAAGAGGCAAGGAGGGAAGAAGAAATGAGGTAGAAAACAGAGAGACAGAATAGAAAGAGAAAGGTAAGAGAGAGAGAGGTAAGAGAGAGAGGGGTGAGAGAGGGGTGAGAGAGAGAGAGAGAGAGAGAGAGAGAGAGAGGTGAGTGGTATGTGATAAGGGGTCCCACCAGAGCAGTGTAAAGTGAAGCTGAGTTAGTGGTGGAGGTGAGTGAGAAGCAGTCCAGGAGTGTCTCAGAGGGGTTTCCTGCCTGGACAAAGGGAGAATGGGAGAGGAGGGAGTGCTGGTCAGGTCCCCTGGCGGACCCAGTCCTAGCTCTGCCTGACATAAGTACCTTTCCAAAGATGAACAACATCACCTCCACTGTAGCTTAGAAGGTCGGGAAATTGCTCCCATTGCACATCACCCCGACCCCCAACCCCCCCCCCCCCCCCCCCCCCCCCCCACACACACACACACACACACACACACACACTACACACCATGTGACCTTCCTTCTGTCCGCTTTGAGTTCCACCTTCCTCCCCCTCCTCCTTGATGTCCAGCTCTGGACAGCTTCCCCAGCCCGGCCTGGCATCTCTAAAGGTAGCTTTTACACTCCTTTACTCTTCCACTTGATGGGACATGGAGACCACTCGGGAACCGTGGCAGACCTTTTTCCACTTGACTTTGTCCATTAAAGTGGTTCTAAAATAAAGCCCTGTTACTCACACATGGAGTGTGGGTGCATTATGGATGTGGCAGTGGTGATGAAGTTGTGGGATATCTTAATGACACCCAACACGTCTCCTGGTAACCATCCCCAGCCACAATGAATTAACTAGTGCTCATAATTAAACTGCATGGAGGGGAAAAAAGAACAACTTTGGAAGTTAATAAAACATCACTGGTGGTACCAATTTACTTACGCGATTACGCTTACTGATTATGTCAAGTTTCCACTCACACACTCCTCTGTGGGAGAGAGAGAGAGAGAGAGAGAGAGAGAGAGAGAGAGAGAGAGAGAATCACCTGGTACTAATAGAAAACAAAACTATCGCAATAGTATTAAAACTTGAGTTTTCCCCTCCATCCATGGACGGACACATTTTTGTTTATTCCAAGAGGCTATAGGGAAGTGACTTCCGTTTAGATGTTCAGTTGCCTAACTCCTTAATGTTCATGTGGTGCTGCCTGCTGGATGATGCTAGGTTAGTATGACGTGTACTGCACTGTGCTTAGCTCACTGCTCCCATTAAGCTTTTGTGGTGTCATCAATTTTTATTCCTACAGAGGATCTGGCACGCGACAGAGGAAACATTGCAGTAGAACTCTCAATCTACATCCATTTATCCACATTAAACAAATGATTTAGGGCTGCCCTCAGAGAGATTAGAGTCTAATAGCACTGTCCTAAATAAGTTTGCTTCGGTGTAGCGGTGTATACTTCAGCAGCACATCCAACATTCATGTCCCTCTTTGATGCTTTTATCACCTAGAATAGGGCCAGACCCAGCCAAGCATGCATCTACTGCTTTATCTGCCACATCCAGGTAAATCTCCCAGCCCACCCAAGTACACCAGCTTACCAGCTATCAGCTATCCAAGTAAACCAGATAAGTAATATTATGCTTTTCAAATCCCACATTATCAACATGACGAAATAATATCTTATCTATAATATCGTATCTTTCATTTCATGTTTAATGGACGAGGATAGAACCAGCAGTCAAACATAATATGTGATTGAATGACAGCAGACTTTGGTGGCGGTTGGAAAACATTGTTGGAATTGAAAGTGATTCACACGAAAGTGAACTGTGAGTAACCTACCTACAGTGCAGTTAGCTACAGTACAGTGGTTATGTCTGGTTGTCTTGAGGGAGGGAAGGGTACATGTGCTAACTGTAATCAGGGGTTGTTCCTGCCATGTAGAGTAGCGGGAACAACCCCTAGCTCTCTGCTGGACACACTGAGGCTACATTATAGGATAATGTTCTCCAGTGCGACACACTGTTTCTCTTACTCCCGGCTTGCAAAGAAAGGAGGAACCTGTCACCATGAATTAACCGCAGGCCTCGCGGCCATGCAAACACGGGCTATCATATGTAATTGAAGATAGGAAAAAAAGAGAGTGAGTGAAAAGAAATGAACGAGGAAAGGAGAAAAGGGCTCTTAAAAGAAAAAGGTTTTGTCATTGCTAGTTACACCGTTGAGACGGTGGTAGCCTATGTTTGAAACATAGCAAAGCTTTTAGTTAGGAGGGGGGAAATATTTGGAAGATCAGGAGGCTGAAAAGATTTGGCCTGGGCCCTCAGATCCTCCAAAAAGTTCAACAGCTGCACCATTGAGAGCATCTTGACTTGCTGCGTTACCACTTGATACGGCAACTGCAGGCCAATACAGAGGGTGATGAGTACAGCCCAGTACAGCACTGGGGACGAGCTCCCTGCCATCCAGGACCTCTATTCCAGGCGGTGCCAAAAAATGTAAAGACTCCAGCCACCCAAGATTTTTGCACTAACTCTCTATGCACACACACTGGACTGTACCCACACACTCACACATACTTAAAATGACACCCCAACACACACATATTACATACGCCCACACGCACATAACATGTGCACACATGCATACTGGCACACACATACTTTCACACTATTCTGCTGCTACTGTCTATTAACTATAATTTTGCCTAGTCCCTTTACCCCTACCTACAGTATATGTACATAGCTACCTCAATTACCTGGTACCCCTGCCTGCACATTGACTCGGTACTGGTACTCCATGTATATAGCCATGTTATTTTTACTCAGGCACAATACATTGGTGTCCTCAGGGCACCATAGTAAATGAGACACCAATCTCAATTGGGTTCCCCTGTATAAATAAAAATGAATAGGAATACAATTATTTGTTATTCACTGTGTATTCATTCCTCGTGTCACTATTTATTTAATTTTATTTTTCACTCCGGAGTGAAGGGCCAGAGTCTGTCCGGCGCCGCCAAAGTCTCCCGCCTGTCCGGTGCCGCCAGAGTCTCCCTCCTATTCGGGGCCCGCTGTAAGGGTCCCTAGTTCGGGGTCGGCGGCGAGGGTCGCCACTCCAGAGGCGCCACCTAAGTGGGCCAAGACTAAGGTGAAGTGGGGTCTACGTCCCTCACCAGAGCTGCCACCGCGGTGAAATGCCCACCCAGACCCTCCCTATAGGTTCAGGTTTTGCGGCCGAAGTCCACACCTTTGGGGGGGGGGTTACTGTCACGTCCTGACCTTAGTTCCTTTTTTATGTCTCTATTTTGGTTTGGTCAGGGCGTGAGTTGGGGTGGGCAGTCTATGTTTTTCATTCTATATTTTGTTCTGTGTGTTGTATTTCTATGTGTTTGGCCTGGTATGGTTCCCAATCAGAGGCAACTGTCAATCATTGTCTCTGATTGAGAACCATACTTAGGTAGCCTTTTCCCACCTGTGTTTGTGGGTAGTTGTTTCCTGTTTTGTGTTTTTTCACCTTACAGGACTGTTTCGTGTCGTTCACTCTCTTTGTTGTTTTTTGTCATTCAGTGTTCACTTTATTTAATTAAATTTACAATGAACACTTACCACGCTGCGTGTTGGTCCGATGAGTCCTATTCCTCATCATCAGACAAAGAGGAGAGTCGTTACACAGCCAGAGTCAGTAGAACAGAAATTACCAAACCAAAGAGCAAGATGAAAATATGTGTTTTTTGGCATTATGGGATAGCTAGCTATTTGTAATCAATGACCCATTCTTATAAGTGAGTACTGTTTTAATAGTAATGTTAAATAATACAATTTGGCTGTCAACCCCTAAGGTTGCCCCTCAGAAATTTTATTTGCACAATAAAAAAATACCCATAGAAATCTGCCAGTTTAAGCTAGATATATCTTTTGCACTGAATGCGTCTCAATCCACCACATCAGCCTATTTCGCACTTTCAAATCTGTGGTGAAAGATGACAGAGCTAGAGCTGTGTTTGTCAGACCAAAAGACATCCCAAAAATCGGTCTTCTCACAAAATTGTCCAAACGGTTTGGCCTACAAACTACACTGTATATCCTTTAAATTAATGGATTCGGCTATTTCAGCCACACCCGTTGCTGACAGATGTTTAGAATCAAGCACACAGCCATGCAATCTCCATAGGAAAACTTTGGCAGTAGAATGGCCTTACTGAAGAGCTTAGTGACTTTCAAGGATGCCACCTTTCAAACAAATCAGTTTCACACATTTCTGCCCTGCTACAGCTGCCCCTGTCAGCTGTAAGTGCTGTTATTGTGAAGTGGAACCTTCGAGGAGCAACAATGGCTCAGCCACGAAGTGGTAGGCCACACAAGTTCACAGAACCGGACCTCAGAGTGCTGAAGTGCGCAGCGCATAAAAATAATCTGTCCATCGGTTGCAACACTCACTACTGAGTTCCAAACTGCCTCTGGGAGCAACATCAGCACAAGAGCTGTTTGTCGGGAGCTTCATGAAATGGGCTTCCATGGCTGAGCAGCCGCACACAAGCCTAAGATCACCATGTGTAATGCCAAGCATCGGCTGGAGTGGTGTAAAGCTCTTGGACTCTGGAGTTAAATACATGTAAAAAAAAAAAAAATTTAAAGTACTATAAAAATTTACAAATTCTAAAAATTCAAAATCAAATGGCAAAATGATCCTTGGTATGATCGTCTTAAAACCATTCCACATAGCTTAGTAGACTATGTTTGCCTGCTGCAGTCTTGGAGAAATTACCAGTTTACCTGATGATATCGACAGCTCTGTTGTAAACTTTTTCGGCATCAGAGGTCAAAAAGACCTGTGTTTTTCACTGCCTCCTCCGGGCTCACTACCCATCCAAAGGAGAGTAAATCTCAGAGCCTATTCACTTCTCTGACAATAATTTATAAATTATGCACGACATGTGTTTGAATTGCGAAAGGCTTTCCATTAACTCAGATTAAGATTTCATAGTGATGCTTGAGAGAATGCTAGCAATATCCCCAGCTCATTTTAATGAAATTTTTAGCAGTGCTTTTTTTCTGTAGTAGTACACTCCTATTGGGATGACTGTGAATGTGAAGGTTGGCTTTGGACATGAACTCCCCTCAACCTGACTGTGTCTCAAATGCCACCATATTCACTAATTAGTGCACTATTTCTGACCAGGGCCCCATATGGCTCTGGTCAAAAGTAGAGCACAATAGCGAAAAGGTTGTTATTTGGGACGCAACCCCTGACTGCCAGTGGCTCCCGACGTTTCAATATTTGATGGGCTCCAGCTAACTCAGCCGTGATATTCCAGCTGCAGAGATTTAACTCTAATGTAAAAATGTTGAACGGATGAAAAGTGGGATGTCATAAGTAATACATCTATTCCAAGTGGGGGCAAGGCTACCATCCGCACACAGACAAAAAAAAAGAGGAGGGACAGAACAGAGGGTGAAAAATAAAAGTATTTAAGACAGAACATCTTAGCCACTCTCTTTCTTCTCCTTTAAGCCCCCAAAATGAAATGACTTGAAGCTAAAGGGCTCATTTATAATCCCCCCTCCACCACCACCCTAAACCCCTCCAGCTTCCCAGGTCTTCAATTGACCCTTAATTTTGACCACTCTGTCCTCCTTTTTGTGCAGCCATCAATAAAAAGGGTCCCATAATGCCCTTCTCCTGAATAAATGGGCATCACACTACTTACATTTGTAGGCCAAATCCATTTATTCGAGGCTCTCGCCCCTTTTCCCCCTTTCTTTATTTCGTTCTTTCTTTCTTTCTCAGCATCCAAACGGATTTCAAAACATTTGGAAAATCTGTCTATTCAGTGCTAGTGTCCTGATGCATTCTGCCCCGGGATCTGAGAGAGGTCAGATAAGATGGGTCTGATGAACTTTCACTTTTTCTCCCTCTCCTGGCTGCTTCCCAAATGGCACCTTATTCCCTACATAGAGCACTACTTTTGACCAGGGCCAATAGGGCTGTGGTCAAAAGTAGTGCACTATGAGGGAATAGGATGCCATTCGGGACACAATCTATAGCTGTCTCCCTTGAGCTATATGTTGTCCAGCGAGTGCGGAGGAGACTGTTGGTAATGGCCCTGCTAACAAAGCACTCTTTATGCCCGAGAAGCAAAGGAGAAGCGTTGTGTTGCCAGGGGGCAAGAGGTGGAAGAAATACTTTTAGTACATAGCAGTGTATAGTTTTTTTTTCTCCATTCCATTATACACTGAGTATACAAAGCATCAAGAACACCTGCTCTTTCCATGACATAGACTGACCAGGTAAATACAGGTGAAAGCTATGATTGCTTATTGATGTCACTTGTTAAATCCACTTCAATCAGTGTAGATAAAGGGGAAGATACAGGTTAAAGAAGGATGTTTATGCCTTGAGACAATTAAGACATGGAAGGTGTTCTTAATGTTTGCTATACTCAGTGTACAAGTTGGCTCAGCTCAAAATATTTGTCTTGACAGTAGTTTAGCATCCCTCATTCTTTGCCTCCCCTACGCCCAGTAAAAAGTTTAAACCAAAGATGCCCTCTTACTTTGCGTGGTTGTATCTTTTCAGTCACAGTGCCCCTTCTTCACCAATGGTTCTTACCACCCTCATTTGTTTGACGCAAACTTTGACTGGTGTTCCAGGGAAAAGGGGACTTGAACTTTATGTATCTAAGTCTCAGCGGAGCATACACTCAGAGAAGTGTGTTTTCTATAGTGGCATAAGCTTTCCTCTCACTGTATTTATGGGGTTTTATTATCAATAATAACATTGTTCCTCTGGGAACTGGAGGCTAAGTATGCCCCCTAGCACTCAAGCTCTTTTACACAGAGAGAGAGAGACTACCCTACAGTCTAGCTAACATAATAAAGGCCTTGAAATCTCTGTGTGTATATCAAATGGCACCCTATTCCCTATATTGTGCACTACTTTTGACCAGGGACCATTAAAAGGGTATGTAGGGAATAGGGTGCCTTTTGGGACAAATTCTCTCTCTCTCTACTTCTAACTCCCTGATAAGACATCAAATCAAATCAAATGTATTCATATAGCCCTTCGTACATCAGCTGATATCTCAAAGTGCTGTACAGAAACCCAGCCTAAAACCCAAAACAGCAAGCAATGCAGGTGTAAAGACATGTACTACTACAATACAGTCTGATGGGTATCTTTTAGAGCAGATTAATGGATAATAAGAGAAAACGTTATGGACAGGGAACTGTTTCATCTTCATAAATGCTTGGATTGACATTTCAGAAATTAACATACTCTTAAACATACTATACGCAGGCCAGGCCAGTACAAACTATATGGTTGAAATGCTTCACTATTGGTAGTTATTTACATTGTATGGTAAAATCAAATACATACTCACAGCCATGACCCTGCTAGAAAATCTAGAAACATCCAAAGTCTGGCCAGGCTGTTGCCATATTTTATGTCAGATATTAGTGCACCTAAAAGATGAAAAGTTTCTATGCTATTTATTTTTCTCTCTTTTAAAACCATGCACATATCCAGATAGAGATAAAAATGGACAGTTCGTTAAAATAATAGCAGGTTGATAATATCGTTGTCATAGCTATTAAAAGCTATTGTGCTAAACGTTTTACCGGCCCCTCCTTTCCTGTGTACTGCGAACAGCTGAGGATGAGAACCGTATTTGATGCTCTACTTTGAAGGCATTTGAAAAGGCCGGATGTTAAAGATTCAAGTGCTGCTACAGTTTATGTCTATGAAATCTATTAAGAGAGCTTGAGTACGCTCCTATCTCTTAGTCTACCTCTCTCACCGCTCTCTTCAATACTCCAGAGTACTACCTGTCAAAACCATTTGAGGGTTTTTTATTAACAAGGCATCCATGACTCTAATTCTAGCTGCAGCTTTTTAAAACATCTTAACATCTTAACTCTGGGACTACTTTTTATCTCAGAATGATGGTGATATATAGTTTTATGTGATATACAGTACCATATATATTTTTGGCTACAATGTCTATCATTCTATTTACAAATGTTTCATTAAAAGCTAGCAAACCCTGAAAAAGGCGTGTAAGTTTATTTGAGTTGGCTGCCAATAAATTGGTCTATCTTGCCATCTAACAGGGGAGGAAGGGGATGAAAGAGAGACAGACAGAGAGACAGAATGAAAAAGAGAGGCCAGGCCGTGTGAGTGAATGTCCAGGTCGACCTCTCTCTCTCTCTCTCTCTCTCTCTCTCTCTCTCTCTCTCTCTCTCTCTCTCTCTCTCTCTCTCTCTCTCTCTCTCTCTCTCTCTCTCTCTCTCTCTCTCTCTCTGTATGACACCCTTGTTATTTAAAAGTCATCTCCTTCATTAACAGGGAAGGACACTCATCTCCTCTGGGAACAGACAAAGGCAGACAGCACAGATCACAGCTCCAGGGGCTAGCAGAACAGGCACATGCTGCTCAACTATCAATAACTTCAGCTAATTGTATGCTTTGTAATTAGAAGCATAATCAATTACCAAATCGTTTGTGCTTTGTCCTGCTGCTATCCCTTATGAGGGAAAATTACAATGAGATTAGTAGAAAAAAAAAAAAGAATTAAACTCTATTGTGTGGTACATTTTCTACCAATAATTGGTATGTGTGTTAGTTGGAAATGAATAATAATCAACACCCATTTTTACTGTGAAAATTACACAGTGGGATTAATATAATGGAGCTAGAACAGAAACTTGATGGTTTGACCTCTACATTGTCAAACTGCAAACAATGTGCTTAATCCTCATCTGTCCCTTCCTATCTTAATTAATCCTAATAGACTATTGATGCAGAGGCAACTGTTTGGCTTTGTGATTAGTATTGCAATTTAGACCGGATAATCTGGGAGGGCATCCCAATTACTCCCGAGGAAATAGAAAACTGTGACAAGATACTTGTGAAACGATCATTACAAAAACAGATTTTTTTTCTTCTGTGTTATTATCCCATGCATACATCATACACTCCACCGAACAAGGAAGAAAGGAATAAAATCAGAGCCGTCTTTTGAATAGTTGGAAGCCGGTTTATTTAATTGATTGCCGCTATCAATAGGAAACCAATCTGTTAAAATGTCTATGCCTATATCATCTGACCTGATTCTACAGCTGTCATAATGAGTGAGAAATCTGCCATCCATGCTCTTTTAATCTAATCTGGCCAGTGCATTTACATGTCTTTGTGTTTCCACGTTGATAGGGCAATAAATAAAATATATGTTAATAGGATCTTAATTGTTTGACAACAGACGCTTGACAAGGCTGTGGGAGAGAAGAGGGTTGTGGGTTGTCAGTGATATGAAATGTGTGTATGGCCAGTCAGTCAGTCTGTGAGGAGTTAGGTGAGCAGCATAGCCCAGAGCCAAGCATATGGTCCCCTTTCCAGGCTTAAACTGTACCACATAATGGGTTGCTAGAGCCTGCTGTTAATTTTTTTTTTATTATTAGTGATGTCACCAACTCCTTTGTCTCCCTCTAAGACAATGGCTGCCGTCTTGCTTTGTGCTTCTTGCTTTTGCTCAGATGAAAATCCACAGAATAAAATGTGATCTTTATGAGATAATCACAGTTTTTCAGCTAAGAGGATATCCCCAAATAGAGTGGGAAATCCATACCTCAGTCGATTTGTGTGTATCTGCACTGTGCCCAAATCACTCACAAACACACTGTTCATATATTTTTTAAAATGATCACAAACATTATTTGCCAGCATAAAAAGCACCCCGTAAATTTAATTTAGGTTAATTTTGACAGTGAATGCGTGCTAATTCATTCTTGCAAATCAGCCACTTAAAGTTAATTAGAAATGACTTAATCTTAAAGTGAGTGAAGTCTGCCATGTGCTTACAGTATGTGATCTATTGGGGACACAGGATTATGAAGAATCCATTTAGAAATAAAGCTGTTGTCATTTGTCAGTTAATCTACTGGTGTATCTGGGAAGAATACTGTATGATATTAAAAAAAAAACACAACACAGCAACACTGATGCAATTTATATTGTGTCGACACATGCCCGCACTTGCGCACGCACTCGTGCACACACACACACACACACACACACACACACACACACACACACACACACACACACACACACACACACACACACACACACACACACACACACACACACACACACACACACACTATCACAGCAACTATATTAGTTTATATTAGTTACTCCCCAAGTTCAAACTCCAGGGTCAGGCGCTTCATTTACCAATAAAATGATCTATATGATTTGAAAACAAATTAAAAACAAATTAGATCTACATGAAAGGCACTATTTGGTTTCTCTGCAGTAATTATTCATGATAGAAGTGATTTCCTCCGATGGATTGAGACTGACTCATTGAGCAGATGATCAGCAGCATTAAACAGGTCGAGGCCATGGGTGTTGTTTTCTTTAAAACTGCTTCTGGATGTGGCAGCTAGCGAAGTGCGGGCTGGCTGTACGGCGGTTGAGTGGGTGTGGGTTATTTCTGTGGCAGCAGCATGTTGCCCATGCAAGCGGCCTGAGGGAGGCAGCAGTGAACAAATATGAGCTCAGCAGTGAGCAGCTAGTCACTCTCTCTGTCTCCGAGTGCTGGGCACTTTAAAAGGCCATTTACATAGAGAAATCTAATTACCTCAATGATAGAATAGAGCATTTCATCTGTCTGCATCCCAAATGCCAACCTATTCTCATTCTTGTGCACTGCTTTTGACCAGGGCCAATAGGGCTCTGTCAAAGGTAGTGCACTGTTGTGATATTTGTGACGCAGCTTCAGTCTTAAGTAGATAAGAACATATTATTAAGAAAAAAATTGCTTTTATGAAGTTTTAGATGAGCGTGGCTTATTGAACAGAGGATTCAAGCTTGTAAACAATTCAGTCCTCCTTTTTAATTATGTCCATCCAACCACAGATTAAAAAGAAAAGAACATTGATTTGTTTGTGTCGTGGGAGATCAGGTCTGGTCTTTTGACAGAGAATAGAAACCAAGGAGGGGACTCTTTCAGACAATTGTGAAGGAACAAAGTCACTCCATCACTTTTGGCTAAAGAGGAAGTAAAAAGATTGGACATTCTTGCTCATTCCTGGAACCTTTCTCCCTAATAGTGTTGAGTCTATGCTGGTCCCAAAAGTCACCCTATTCCCTTTACAGCACACTACTTTTGATGAAAGCCCTTTGGGCTTTGGTCAAAAGTAGTGTACTATAGAGGGAATAGTGCCATTTGAGACGGAATCTTTAACTTGGCTTAGTCCAGACTTACTGCAGGCTAACTGGGTATTAAGGTGATTACCTCATAGTGAATCACATCTTTATTTTCCCATCAGGACTACAACAAAAAGTACGCATGATATCATCATTAGATTGGCTTATCAGCAACATAACTGTAACTTTCGACTAAAAGACATTGGAGAAAAAAAAATCACAAGATGATGCCTCTTATAATTTTTATAATAATATTGAATATGTAAAATAATTATTGGGACAGGTCAAATTACGTTAATTATCCAGATAAGTACATATTTTTCTATGAATGATTACCCATGTACTGACCTTTGCTCTTTACACATGTTTTATGTATCCCAAAGTATCTATTACTCTAAACATGAGTTATGGTCATGGTGACATCTGAGAGGATATTATGTGTGATGGACACAACCATAGAATTAGGAATTAGATTACCAGAATGGACATGAACCTTCTTATGATGTTATAAAATGTCACCACTTTTGGTCAGGGAGTGCTGTAAGATATTGTGTAAAACAGTGTATTTGAAGAATGCCTCTGCACTGTATGTTTGTTAGCTAGCTAGCCAGTAAGTTTTAGAGGTATGGTTCCATTATTTTTCTTACAATTAACTGCCAATAGGCCAACATTCCATTCAAACAATGTAGTCCATCCACAGCCATACACTGGTTGAAATCAGTTGATGATATTATTTAGCCAAGTTCTAAAGGAAGTTGATTCTCAAAATGCTATATCCACCAATTTTTCCACATTTGTGTTTTTTCATGAGAAATGATTGCGTATGGGTACCTTCATGTGTGTGTAAAACATCACTGTTCTCAGATGTTTTGTTCGTATATTTTAGATGTATATGAAAATATGTGGAGGCTGCTGAGGAAAGGATGGCTCAAAATAATGTCTGGAAAGGAGTGAATGGAATGGCATCAAACACATGGTACCAATGTGTTTATTGTATTTGATATCATGCCACTAATTCCACTCCAGCCATTACCACGGGCCTGTCCTCCCCAATTAAGGTGACACCAACCTCATGTGATGAAAATGTGTGTTTTTTTTTTTTTTTGCAAATGGATATGCAGTGTTCTGGAATGAAACTTTTAAAAAGCAACAATAACTGATTTTGTGTCATATAATAGCACTCACAGCTGTCCAATAAAAAAACAATTGACATTTATGATCTGTTTCATATATTTTAGAGGCTATTTATACAGAAAATGTATATAAAACCTGTATGAACTGTATTTATACGTGTATGACAATATTTTAAGTAGACAATAATACAATTACACCATTTTTGATATATCAAGTGCCTTACTTTTATTTTCATACATAAGTAAAATAAGGAAATGAGAACTGTAGAAAATAATCCGGTTGTTTTTATGGTAGCTTACTGGCAGGCTGTAAATTACAGTAAAAAATATACAGTATGTTACTATACATTCCAAAGAAACTTTGGTTTAACAGTACATTACTGTAAAGTTGACAGTTCACCGACATTCATTCCAATTAGCCTGGTTTGGATTTCACCCTGACCACATTGGTTGCCATTTTCTGGAACTTTGAGGGTTTGAGGGAACTTTGAGGGTTTATGAGATAGCCCCTATAATATTGTGTGTGTGTGTGCTTTACTCTCGCACAAGCCTTTATGTGTGTCTTCGCATCATTTATGCCTCTCTACCCTTTGTTACATTATAGCAATTTTCAGTACCACACCAATTTCAGCCTCCACAATGTCCAGGATGTTTTTTTCATTACATCAAGTGTTTCCAATTCGCCCTTATTTCATGACAAGATTAGGGCTTTCTGAAAATAACTCCTGGAAATGTCTGCTTGCGGCAGCTTTTTGTTCCCTCTCTGCCTGAAATGATAGGTAATTGTAGTCACTCCATGAAGATTTTTTAGCTCTGACCTTTCCTACCTAATAATATATAAATTGAGGGAGAGCAGATTGCCAGGCTGAACCCCTTACTCTCTCACCTGCATCTCAATCTCAGATGACGGCACGGAGGATGTTCTCGCCGAGGGTTTCCGAAACTCGGTCCTGCGACATCCCCTAAGTGCACTTTTTGTTTTGTTGCCCTAGCACTACACAGCTTATACAAATAATTAAAGCTCGATGAGTTGGTTATTTGAATCCGCTGTGTAGTGCCAGGGAAAACACCAAAACATGCACCATTTTGATATTGTTGTTTTGCGGTGCAGTGTAACTTTTCTTCCCTGGCAATTATACCTCCATTAGGTTTAGGCTACTGCCTATACAGTGCACTACTTTTTTTTTACCAGAGCCCATAGGGCTCTAAAGTACTGCACTACAGGGAATAGTGTTCCATTTGGGACCCAGGATTACTGCTGTGAAATTAGGATTCCATGCAGGACCCTTGTTCTAGCTTCAAAATAGATTCCCAATTGTTTTAACTCCTGAGCAAAAAATTGCCCTTCTTTGATCGTCACAGTCTTGAAATAACATAGCCAAAAGCTCCGAATCCTGTAAACTTTCAGGACCACGCTCCCTCGACAAGTTTCACACCTCCACTGACAACGAACTGTGCTTCTCCTCGCTAAATTGGAAACCACAAAAGGACAATGCTGCCGTAGTGAGACTCTCCAAATAACCTTTTCACAAAAACACAAAAAGGTACTGTAACTATCGTTCTCTGTGTCCTGATTCTTTAAAAGTACAAATAAAAATGCTCTGTGTTTTGTCAACACAGGTAGATTAAAACGAATTGATTCATGTCATTTTTATTTTCTTTCACTTTATAATGGACAGTTGCGTTATATTTAGTGCTGTACATGGAAAATGATATGCATCCACATTCATGGTGTCTATTTTGCTATCTGCAGCAGCCTGTGGATTGTGTTAGCGGTCCAGACCTTGTGTGGCATGCTGGCCCTTTGAATAGTGTATTGGCAAACCAGCATGTCTCCAGTATATCTCTAGGCATAACGACTTCACAATGGAACACTATACCAAGGTGACTCCACAGCTATCTGCACACACACCACACAAACAAACTCTACAGCTATCGACCAGGGTGACTATAACCAGCGAGGGACCCGTGTAAAGGGTGCCGTCCATCCGCTACTTCTTTAAAGCAGATTGAAGTTGGGTCTCTCAGCTCAGACAATGCAGGGCTGTGTGACTCAAAGCCTCTGCAGGAAGGAAAGACTCTGTCCCCCTGACTCCATCCATGGGCACGCTGTGTGGTAGATTGGTAGATTGCTCATTTCCATCTCCTGTTCCGGCTCCCTGTAAACTTTCTCTTTCTCTACCAAACTCTAATTAGAGTTCTGCTTTCCTCCACTACCCCCAGACTCCCTTCCTGACACGTGGGTCTGTCCACAGCAACGGCGACAACAACAATAGCAAAACCAGGCAGATACAGATACATACACTACCTGCTAACGTCTCACAGACAGACTGCAGGCTATTTTCATTCTTACTTGGTTCAAAGAACGTGTAAGAAACTGACAATGATTCTCAGAAACACAAAAAGTATTCAGGAGAGAACTCAAAGTTAACTTGATTCTACTTTAAATTAATACAAATTAACAACGTGTATTCAGTCTATTGTGTTATTACCAGTACCTGAGAGTTTAGATCTATTTTCACACTAACTTTTCATGTATAAAAATTATCACACAACCACAGATTTTTAAGTCTGTCTCAACGACAACAGGTCTATAGTTGCCTGTGTGCTTCACTCACCTTCCTCTTACATTCCTGCACCCTAACCCACAAGCGGATCTAATCTGGATAACTCATTATTTCTACTATTCCTGTCTGGGGGGCCTTTCAGTCCCTGTAATGAGGTATTAGAAACTACACACTAAATTACTGAGCTTTCACAAGGCACATTTTTTAACACAGGGGCTGAAAGCCGATCGTATATGTTAATCATTTTATAACGTTGCAACCTGGGGCTACAGCCACACCTCTGAACTAAGAGCTTACAGAAATCCCGGTCTCTCTCTGCTAGGACATTGGTTGTTACGTTTTTCTGACCAAGCAGCAGAAAATCCAATTATTAGCCACAACCCAATTACTTTCCCCTCCGACTCAGTGGCTCAAATCCAAGGTCGGATTTGTGGATTAGCTTGCAAGGTTTACGGGGTAGCTTCCTAAAAAAGGAAAGCAACAATGTTGAATTCCCCCCTCGGCTGCTTGCCTGCACTCTTCCGGGATTTGGAGTCAGAGGGCAACATAATCATCAATGACAGGGGTGATGAGGGATGGAGAGAGAGGGAGAGATGGCGGGGAAGAAAAGTGAAGAGAGATGGAAAGAGGAGAGGAGAGAGAGATAGTGACATACAGAGGGAGGAAGGAAGGAGGGAGTTTGCACTGCATCCACCCTGGCAGTGAAGATGTCTCTACATACTGTATGTCCACATAGGAACATAGGAACATATCCAGTGACATTGGAGTCATCCAATCACATACTACTTACATCTGTATGATGACAACACTATAGGCCTCCATTAATGGCTGGCATCGTCCTTTCCCCCCTGGGCAGTCAATTTGCAAGTACTTTGTAAAGTATGGATCTGTCCTATGCTCTCCAGTCCCAAAAGAAGGCATTAGGACCCCATGTCAAAGGTGAAGTGAGCCAACTATTGTGTTGATATCCAATACGGCATTCATGTAGGCTACCTTATGTGTATGCTCACAAAGAAGACCTTAACGCGATCAGAAATAATGCTGTGGGTTTGGAGAAGGAAAGAAAGAAGGAAAAAGGAAATAAAGAAGGAAAGAAGGAAAGAAAGAAAGAAAGAAAGAAAGAGGAGATAGAGAGGTAAGAAGAGAGAAGGGTCTGTCTGTGGACAGCAGATCAGTGTAAACTGGGGTCAGGAAGCCAAGCAGGGCCTGTCAAGGGAGTCCAGGCCACTAGTAAAGTCATATCGACTCGTCAGCCACATTTAATGCTGGGAGTCACTTTGAGGCCAGACGACACTCCATTTGTAAGTCAATCATAGAGGGGAGATGAAGTGTGTGCGTGCGTGTGCTTGTCTGTGTGTGTGTCTTATTTAAAGGGGGTTGTCACTTTCACCTCCAGAGGACCGCATTGGACATTGACCTCTGCACCAAGATCATCCTCTTTGACCCCTGGCTACTCCTCTGACAGATTGCCTGACAGGGCAGTTATTTGAACACAGACTCGGTTCAGAGGTGGTATTGACACAAGCTATTGAATTATTGGAATATCAAGGTCTCACTATGTTAAGATGCTGCCAATAAATGTTACTGCTATACACATCATTATGTTGCCCTGGTAAATCTACACAAACTATTCTCATAACAGGGATAGAGCCATACCTCAGGGAATAAATGTGTATTTTTTGGTGTCATATGTATTATCTAGATGTGCTAACCAAATTTTCCTTTAAAGACATCCTCCAGCAATTGTGGAACTTTTACTGTTGAAAAGTGATGTTCAAAGTATAAATACAGTAAAGGGTCAAATATATATATATTTTCAGCAAAATAGTGTTTTTTAGACACAACGGCAAACTTCAAGGAGTAGCGCATTCAAGGAGCTGGTCTAACGGGAATTTGTGATGTCATTGGCCCCTTTCTTGAGGAGCAATAGAGAACAAAAGTGGAAAGGCCAACCCCACACTTGTGCTGTGTCATGATTTACCTGGACCACCTATTGAGATGTGCCTTTTATAAAGTAAATCAGGTGTTAAATGAGGTACAAAGGAGACTGGAGTGTCACTTTAAGGAAAACAAAAAGTACTATATTATCTCATCTAATCTTATGTTATTGCATTTAAAAGCTGAATTACACACAAGTAATTAAACAAGTAAACAAAGACAGTTAATAAATCAGGAAGTCGGGATGGGAGCTAAAGCAGTTTGTTTTGGTAGTATCTGTAACGATGTTCATCTGAGGAAGAAGGAGTAGACCAAAGCTCAGCGTCGTACATGTTCATATTTCCTTTAATAAACTGAACACTAAATACAAAAGAACAAGAGAATAAATGAAAACCGAAACAGTCCCGTATGGTGCAAACACTGAAACGGAAAACAACTACCCACAAACCTCAGTGGGAAAACAGGCTGCCTAAGTATGGTTCTCAATCAGAGACAACGATTGACAGCTGCCTCAGATTGGGAACCATATCAGGCCAAACACCTAGAAATATAACACACAAAATTAAAACATAGAATGTCCACCCCAACTCACACCCTAACCAAACTTAAATAGAGACATAAAAAAGGAACTAAGGTCAGGACGTGACAGCATCAATGGCCTGAGTAGTAGGAGGCAGCATCGTAGCTACAGGGATGAAGGATGATGTTCACATCTAGGGGGAATCATGGGTCAGGATCAGACCGGGCCCGAGCCCTTTAGCAGTGCACCTCGATGTCCCTAACTTCCACAGCCTTCTGTAGCATAGCCCCTTGACTTTGTAGCTACTCCTCCACTACCAACAAGTAGCACCCACCTGGGTGATGCCCCAGCAGCCATTGGAGCCAGAAAGCTCACCACTCATCAGTAATCCAGAGTAAGCTATTACAGTCCTATTACAAGCCTCTGTAATCACTGCAAGCCATCTCCACATACAATACCATTCAAAAGTTTGGGGTCACTTAGAAATGTCCTTGTTTTTGAAAGAAAAGCACATATTTTGTCCATTAAAATAACATCAAATTGATCAGAAATACAGTGTAGACATTCTTAATGTTGTCAATGACTATTGTAGCTGGAAAAAGCTGATTTTTAATGAAATATCTACATAGGCGTACAGAGGCCCATTATCAGCAACCATCACTCCTGTGTTTCAATGGTATGTTGTGTTAGCTAATCCAAGTTGATCATTTAAAAAGGCTAATTGATCATTAGAAATGATTTTGCAATTATGTTAACACAGCTGAAAACTGTTGTTCTGATTAAAGAAGCAAAACATCTGGCCTTCTTTAGACTAGTTGAATATCTGGAGCATCAGCATTTGTGGGTTTGATTACAGACTCAAAATGGCAAGAAGCAAATAACTTTCTTCTGAAACTCGTCAGTCTTTTCTTGTTCTGAGAAATGAAGGCTATTACTTGCGAGAAATTGCCAATAAATGGAAGATCTCGTACAACGCTGTGTACTATTCCCTTCACAGAACAGCGCAAACTGGCTGTAACCAGAATAGAAAGATGAGTGGGAGGCCCCGGTGCACAATAGAGCAAGATGACAAGTACATTAGAGTGTCTAGTTTGAGAAACAGACAATTTACAAGTCCTCAACTGGCAGCTTCATTAAATAGTACTCGCAAACCACCAGTCTCAATGTAAACAGTGAAGAGGCGACTCCGGAATGCTTGCCTTCAAGGCAGAGTTCCTCTGTCCAGTGTCTGTGTTCTTTTGCCCATCATAATCTTTTCTTTTTATTGGCCAGTCTGAGATATGGCTTTTTCTTTGCATCTCTGCCTAGAAGGCCAGCATCCCGGATTCGCCTCTTCGCTGTTGACATTGAGACTGGTGGTTTGCGGGTACTATTTAATGAAGCTGCCAGTTGAGAACTTGTGAGGCGTCTGTTTCTCAAACAAGACACTCTAATGTACTTATCCTCTTGCTCAGTAGTATGCTGCAACGTTTTTTAAGAGATAAAATGCACTGGTAGATTAATCAATTTCCCAGCTAACTATCAGGAAATTATATTTAGCGATTTAGCCAATGGTTTTTGTGTTTCCACTTCCTCTGATAAATCATAGCAGCAATATAGGGTGTCCACCCACTCTACCCAGGGTAGGTGAAAACGTGCTTTGGTGATGAAATGTCACTTCCTTATCTTGTAAAATACCTTTTACCAAGACAGATATATCCAAAAATTATTTTAAAACCAAATACATCGAATAATAAGCACCAACCTCTGTTGCCAGAGCGATGCAGCTTTCTTGCCACAACTTTTGAGGATGTTACATGTTGTGGTTGTTGTCTTCAAAGTTGTTACCCCGGGTTGCAAAAAGATAAATTAGCATGACACAAGCTGAATTAAATGTAAAAGGCTTTGATAATGAAAAGCTTGCAGTACGCTCAGTGCTCCGTTGACATTTCACAGAGATATGTTTGTTTTTGTGAGAAGTCCTCGGAAAAGAACAGGAATTTCGCATTAGTACAAAAAGTGTATACTAAAATATGAAAATATTACACATCATGTCTCAAAATCGATATCTGACTTACCTCTATATTGTCCTGCGGATTTGAGAAGAAAGATGACGAGTTCAACGGGAAAGCCTAGCTGACGTGATGCTGTGCAATTTTCCTTATGCTTGACCACTTTTTTTCTCTGGCCTCCAATGATTTAGTCACCCTAATTTTGGCCATCATACAAGGGTAAAAACCAATAACTTTTGAACGGACTATGATAGAGAATGAGGTTTGGACCATTGGTTTTCTTAGAGGATTATCTACACATTTAAGGGGTAGGAAGCATGATATTTTACACACCAAAGTAACACAGTGTGGTCAAAGTCTTAGTAACTTAGTTATAGTCCCGATTTGCTTACCTATAACTACAAACATAGTTATGTATTTGTGTTTTTTAACTTATTTCCAGATATCTTTGAAACTACCCACAATGCACTATTTCTCTACGTCATATGTGACTAGTTTCAGGAAACTAGACGTATGTTGCACGTCACTACTTCACAGGAGTGGGATTTGAACATAAACATTTATTTTTCATCAATATGCATTTTTTTTGGCAGAAATGTCTTCTGGAACATGTTAACTTTCATTTGCCTTAATAATAAACTTGTATTCCATCCATAAAAATATGAATAAAATTGTTAATTTACAAGCCTAGTTGGTTGAGCCATGGAAAAAGTGGCAACCTTCCCACTAGCCATGATTGGCTGAGATAATGGATGGGCTGGACATGCCGGGTGTCACGTCCTAATCTTAGTTCCTTTTTTACGTCTCTGTTTTAGTTTGGTCACGGCGTGAGTCGGGATGGGCATTCTATGTTTTGTAGTCTAGGTTTTGTATTTCTATGTGTTTGGCCTGGTATGGTTCCCAATCAGAGGCAGCTGGCAATCGTTGTCTCTGATTGAGAACAATACTTAGGTAGCTTGTTCCCACCTGTGTTTGAGGGTAGTTGTTTTCTATCTTAATGTGTCTGCACCAGACAGAAGTGTTTCGTTTGTTCCACTCTGTTGTTTTTTTGTTCTAGTGTTCAGTTTCTTTATTAAATCTACCATGAACACGTACCACGCTGCACTTTGATCCTCTTCAACTTCCTCCACCTATGACAACCGTTACAGAACTACTCACCAAAAAAGGATCAAGCAGCATGGTCACCAGGAGCAGCATGGAATGGACTCATGGACATGGGAGGACATTCTTGATGGGAAGGGTTCCTACACATGGGAGGAGATCCTGGCTGGAAGGGATCCTCCCATGGGAACAGGTGGAGGCAGCCAGGAGAGCGGAGCCAGCACTTTGAGGGAACACGGCTGGCAAGGAATCCCGAGAGGCAGCCCCAAAAATGTATTGGGGGGGGGCCTGAGCCAACTCCCTGTGCTTACCGTGGCGAGAGGTTTACTGGGCAGGCACCGTGTTATGCCGTGAGGCACAAGGTGTCCCCAGTGTGCAGGCATAGCTCGGTGCGCTACATCGCAGCTCCTCGTATCGGCCAGGCTAGAGTGAGCGTCGAGCCAGGAGCTATGAAGCCGGCTCAGCGCATCTGGTCTCCAGTGCGTCTCCTCAGCCCAGGTTATATGGCACCAGCCCTACGCACGGTGTCCCCGGTTCGCCAGCACAGCCCAGTGCGGTCTGTTCCACCCTGCCGCACTTGCTGGGCTATGGGGAGTATCCGGCCAGGACAGGTTGTGCAGGCTTGGTGGTCGAGACCTCCAGTGCGCCTCCATGGTCCGGTCCACCTGGTGCCTCCTCCACGCACCAGGCCTCATGTGGCAGCCCTACGCACCAGAGCCTCCCTCCTGTCCAGCGCTTCCAGAGCCTCCCTCCTGTCCAGCGCTTCCAGAGCCTCCCTCCTGTCAGGAGCTGCCAGAGCCTCCCTCCTGTCAGGAGCTGCCAGAGCCTCCCTCCTGTCAGGAGCTGCCAGAGCCGCCCGTCAGTCAGGAGCTGCCAGAGCCGCCCGTCACTCCGGCGCTGCTAGAGCCGCCCGTCACTCCGGCGCTGCCAGAGCCGCCCTTCACTCCGGCGCTGCCAGAGCCGCCCTTCACTCCGGCGCTGCCAGAGCCGCCCGTCTATTCGGGGCCCGCTGAAAGGGTCCCCAGTCCGGGGTCGGCGGCGAGGGTCGCCGCTCCAAAGGCAGCACCTAAGTGGGCCCAGACTAAGGTGGAATGGGGTCCACGTCCTGAGCCAGAGCCGCCACCGCGGACAGATGCCCACCCAGACCCTCCCCTATAGGTTTAGGTTTTGCGGCCGGAGTCCGCACCTTTGGGGGGGGGGGGGGTACTGTCACGTCCTGACCTTTGTTCCTTTTTTATGTCTCTGTCTTAGTTTGGTCAGGACGTGAGTTGGGATGGGCATTCTATGTTTTGTAGTCTAGGTTTTGTATTTCTATGTGTTTGGCCTGGTATGGTCCCCAATCAGAGGCAGCTGGAAATCGTTGTCTCTGATTGAGAACCATACTTAGGTAGCTTGTTCCCACCTGTGTTTGTGGGTAGATGTTTTCTGTCTGGTGCAGACACACAAAGACAGAACTGTTTTGTTCCGCTTTGTTGTTTTTTTGTTCTAGTGTTCAGTTTCTTTATTAAATCTACCATGAACACGTACCACTCTGCACCTTGGTCCTCTTCACCTTCTTCCACCTATGACAACCGTTACACCGGGAAATGAGTTTGGATTGGTCTGCCATGCTTCTGTCTATAACGTGAGCTGTTCAGTATGTGTTGACAGTCCTTTCTACTGCACCATTTCTGAAATATATAACATTAGCCATCGAGAACTACAAAAGTTTTGCTACTTTTCTCAACAACATTGATGCACTGAATTTAGTAGGCGCTATCAACAGATTAGTTGGAAAAAGTGATGGGCTACACGGTCAGTGTGAACCGTAGTGACTTGACACAACGCTGGCCAAAAGATGTAGTTACAAACTAAATTTAATGAAATGGTTCCAGTCTGCCATGAAACATTCATCCATGTATATGGGTAAGAGTATAGCTACATTTTCAGAAATAAGTTTCTACTTTTGTCAAGTAGTTTTTAATTGCAAGTTACTGTTAGTTAGCTTGCTTACTCACTATAAATTGTTGATCTGTGTAGTAATATTATTCGAATCAGAAGTCCATTTGCATTGCTAGTTATAGCCTAATGTTCGCTGGCTAACATTGAACCTAGTTTATTAGCTTTAACTACTTGCAGATTCGTACTACAGCTTTGACAATGCTTGTACTTGTTGTAGTATGAGTTGGGATTACGCCGGTTCCTTGTTTAGCTACCTAGCTGCATGTCTAAACAAGAGACTCCATATAGGTCAGATTATTACATGACCCATCAAATTAGCCAGGTGTGTCTGGAGGGGATTACGGCCATCTATTGTATTTCATGAATATGTGTACATGTCTAGACAATAGTGAACCATCCACTTAGCTAGATGTGGCTGAGGTTGGTTATAGCATTTCCTTCACATGACCTATCAATTTAACAAGTGTGTCGGGTAAACATCTAATAATGATCAAATATTTTTTTGACCAGCTAATTCGGCTAACGTGTCATATCCAGCTTGTCAACTTGTGACTGTTCCAAAAACATATAGACACGTTGCTGGTATTGAGACATGGGAGACATCCAGCTACCTCTCTAACTTGCCTAGCTAGCTAACGTCAGCTAAAATAATTGTTGCCGATGGTCCTGTTCAAATCAAATGTTATTTGTCACATACGCCGAATACAACAGGTGTAGGTAGACCTTACAGTGAAATACTTACTTACAAGCCCTTAAACAACAATGCAGTTTTTAGAAAAATACAGAAGAAAAAAAACTTTTAGTCAGTTAGGTAACAACCAAAGCCATCTAGATATAACATATTTTCAGAAATATACAGTAAGCTAACGTACATAATATTACTTGTATTCATAAATACATTAAGAGTTAGGCAAATATATTAGTCTTCGACGTGATTGGTCCCCCAAGGGGAAAAAATGGCCTAAGCCTAAAGAAAATAACATTCACAATATAGTATAGTAAAATAATAATTAATTGCTGTGAAAATAGACAGTAAATGGATGTTGACTGAAGATTATACCTAAATACTGATTTGGCATGTTTAGATTATAATGAACATATTTTCTACATTTCCCCCACCCCAAATCTCAATTTTCTAGCACCCAGGGCCCAGGATGAGCCTTATCCCATTGAGAGACCTTCTCGGATAGTCTCTTTACCTCTACAGTCTGAAGTGCGGGTCGCACCACCTGCATTGGGACCAACTGGACCGTGTCATAAAGACAAACAGGTGCAATTTCTAATGCCAAATACAAGAAGCGTTGGTGAGTCATCATTTTATATTTCTGCCCTAGTTACTTTGCATTTGATATTATGCTTGCTTTGTCTTCTCATATGTCACATTTATACTGCTCACCTCACCTCATGACCAGGCAGTTACAGTGAAAAATCTGTCAATACCAACTGAGCAGATATCATAACAACTGAGCAGATTTCATTTGTGCACATACTGAAATATGTCTAGGATGGCAAGTGATCAACAGTATGGCAAAGTCCCAGTGCACATTAATGCACATTAATTGGAGAAGATGAAGAGATGAACCTGGGTTAGGAGGAGGAGAACGAGGACATCCATGGTGATGGAGAGGACATGGAGGATGAGGACAACATCCCAGCTGAGGATTCAGAAGATGACATTGTTTGCCCTACAGCATCTGTAAAAATGTCTGACATAGTATATTTATTCACTATCAGCTAGCCTGAGGATTCAGCCAGTCCGGATGAGAAAATACATTTATTGTGTTCCAGTACCAACTAATGAAGCTTTTCCAAGTCTGTGTTGGGTGTGGTGCGGCGGGTTCAGGGACTACGTCAGCAGCGAGAGGAACAGCGCTCTACATCATGCAGATCTGCAAGTCGTGCAAACATGTGAGAGAATGGTCCAGCCAGCCTATCTAGAGGGTGCCACCAGGAAATCTAGTCCTTTCTGCTGCCATATTGGTGTCAGGTTGTATGCCGACCAAAGTCCTCCAAATGCTCGGCATGATCGGAGTGGCAACTATTCACTGCAGCACATTCTTCCGTCACCAGCATTAACCACCTTGAGCCAGCAGTCCTCAACACATGGGATGTCGAGCAGAGTGGCACCAACTAAAACCCTCAAGGAAATGGGTGGAGATCTGGTCTTAGCAGCAGATGGAAGGAGTGATGTTGCACTTCCTGCCGAAGCACACTGCCATTCTCTTACAAGGGAATGCATGCAAAGTTAGTAAAGCCATTTCAAAATAATATCGTTTTTCTAACTACTGAAATGGTCATTATTACAGTCAAGTGTATCAAAGCCCTTTCCATTGTTTGTGTCTATCAATATTCAGCAACCCATCAAATGTATCCTATGCTTATTTTTTTATCATTTATTTTTATTTGAGATCATACCTTGCAGACTTGCATTAGAATGACAACAGTGGATGGATGCAGGCAGTGAGAAAAGACTAGCTGCTCAGGTACTCCCTCTCCTTCCCAAAGACAAAGAAGGGTGGATGCACAATTTGGCCAGTGAAGACCAAACCCACCTATGGTAAAAAAAAATATATATATTCTATCAAGTCAAAATATATGAATGTTAATTTTTTATTAGTCTGCCAATATTGTTGACATGCCTGTTTATGATTTGTGTCTTTACAGACCATGTTGGCAAAATAGTGAACGTTTAATAGCGGTGCGTGTGTAAAATCACTGGGGAAGACAAAAAAAAGCCTGTGTTGTGATAATTGCGTAGTTTACTCTATAACCTGTTTATTCATATGCCATGTGACCGTGATATGTAGGTCTAAAGGCCAAGACAATAAGAAGACACAGTGGCAGAATAAATTAAACTATACCTTTGTTCTATCACAAAACCAGATAGCAACCTCTGTCCAGTCTGTGTGCGCATTTGTGCAAGTAGAAAAACATGTTGACTCACCCTACTTGTAGAGAAATGCCAATGCCATCCTTCTCTTTAATGTTGACAAAACGGTCTATCACTCTGTTATACAGTACACACTTACATTTTTTGTTGTTCTAGGCTACCTGGCTAAAATGCTTGCCCACTAGCCTAACTTCCATTCATGGGCAAAATTGTCTAGTTAACATTAGCCTTCTACATCTAGCTACATATTAATTTTCCATCCTCTCAGGCCAGGGGCACAACAATGTATGAATTAATGGTTTGATCAGAATCGCCATTATAATCACGGGCCAGTGCGGACAATTAAGTAAAACCCCAAGTCCCAATCCCCATCTACATCCATGGCTAATTTAGGAAAGGGCCAATTTTTGCCACCGGAGAAAAACACAACGAGTTGCAACAATTCAAGTTTTTCTGTCAATGCTCTCAATGGGATTTGATAGGCGCTACACCAAATCTAAGCTGGCTTCCATTGACACTTATTTTGGTGTGTCAGGACCATTCACAGTTGAGCTCGCTCAGTTTAGCTCAACACTGGCTGGCTAATTCTTTAGACTTTTTTTGTCAAGGGAGGCCACGCTCACTGGCCACGCTCACTGGCCACGCTCACTGGCCACGCTCACTGGCCACGCTCACTGGCTTCCCTTGCCTTCAATGCTATGGGCTGCAACAATGTCATACTCGTTTGGACCAGACAGCATCAGATAGATGGTCTGCACGTAGAAAGCCAGAGGGATGCTGTTTCACTCCGTCGGATGCTTTCTCCTGTGAGATACATGCCGCAATACTCCCTAAATGCTTGGTCCTTCATGGGAAGTTGAAACTCTCTTCAGAATGGTGGAGCTGATTCCAGGATCCTGGGGTCTGACTCCCATGAAGGACTAGGCATTTAGGGAGTATATAATGTAAAGTGTAGGTCTTTTTTTACATGCGGGTGGCTCTCCTCGTGCCTCAGCTTCTCCGGCCTGCTCTGTAATGGCTTGAGACAGTACTCATGCAGTAAGTATTGTTATTGTCTCATTGGTAATATGTTGTGTCATAATGATTCAAAGTATGTGTGACAATTCGAGTAACATTATTTCTATTTCTGTCTTTCTCCCTCTCTTCCTCTAGGAACCTGAATACCACCACAGTTCAACATCAGCCTTCTAATGTCAAGCTGCCATCGACACACATCCAGCCCTAAGCTGATTCCTGTCCGTCTGCTAGGGTAGAGCAGTAACTGTCACTAGGGTTTTGTAACACAAAGTTGTTCCCTTGTACTCTCTGCCCTTGTTTACTTCCCATTACTGAGTTGAGATAATTTGATAAGTTTAAGCAGCAGTTTGAGCCTGTAACAGCCTAACTAAACACCTATACACCCGCCCGAGGTCTATGTTCATCGGACCTGGCTCGTTGGCGATCCTCAACAAAGCGTGGCATGTCTCTGCTGCTGCCGGCAAGCTTTCAGAGTGGAACTCAAACATCCATAACGAAAAGTATTGCATTTCACGATGGAATTGTTATTCAAATCAAATCAAATTTATTCATCTAGCCCTTCGTACATCAGCTGATATCTCAAAGTGCTGTACAGAAATTCAGAAATTCCCTAGAAAGGCCAAAACCTAGGAAGAAACCTAGAGAGGAACCAGGCGATGAGGGGTGGCCAGTCCTCTTCTGGCTGTGCCGGGTGGAGATTATAACAGAACATGGACAAGATGTTCAAATGTTCATAAATGACCAGCATGGTCAAATAATAATCACAGGCAGAACAGTTGAAACGGGAGCACCAGCACGGCCAGGTGGACAGCAAGGAGTCGTCATGCCAGGTAGTCCTGGGGCATGGCCCTAGGGCTCAGGTCGAGAGAGAGAGAGAGAGAGATAGAGAACTTAAATTCACACAGGACACCAGATAAGACGGGAGAAGTACTCCAGATATAACAAACTGACCCTAGCCCCCCGACACATATACTACTGCAGCATAAATACTGGAGGCTGAGACAGGAGGGGTCAGGAGACACTGTGGCCCCATCCGATGATACCCCCGGACAGGGCCAAACAGGAAGGCTTTAACCCCACCCACTTTGCCAAAGCACAGCCCCCACACCACTAGAGGGATATCTTCAACCACCAACTTACCATCCTGAGACAAGGCCTGAGTATAGCCCACAAAGATCTCCGCCACGGCACAACCCAAGGGGGGGGGGGGGGGGGGGGGGGGGGGGGGGGGGGGGGGGGGGGGGGGGGGCGTCAACCCAGACAGGAAGATCACATCAGTGACTCAACCCACTCAAGTGACGCACCCCTCCTAGGGACGGCATGAAAGAGCACCAGTAAGCCAGTGACTCAGCCCCTGTAATAGGGGGAAGAAGAGAGAATCCCAGTGGAAAGAGGGGAACCGGCCAGGCAGAGACAGCAAGGGCGGTTCGTTGCTCCAGAGCCTTTCCGTTTACCTTCACACTACTGGGCCAGACTACAGTCAATCATATGACCCACTGAAGAGATGAGTCTTCAGTAAAGACTTAAAGGTTGAGACCGAGTTTGCGTCTCTCACATGGGTAGGCAGACCATTCCATAAAAATTAAGCTCTATAGGAGAAAGCCCTGCCTCCAGCTGTTTGCTTAGAAATTCTAGGGACAATTAAGAGGCCTACTGCTTTGTGAACGTAGCGTATGTGTAGGAATGTACGGCAGGACCAAATCAGAGAGATAGGTAGGAGCAAGCCCACATAATGCTTTGTAGGTTAGCAGTAAAACCTTGAAATCAGCCCTTGCCTTGACAGGAAGCCAGTGTAGGGAGGCTAGCACTGGAATAATATGGTCAAACGTTTTGGTTCTAGTCAGGATTCTAGCAGCCGTATTTAGCACTAACTGAAGTTTATTTAGTGCTTTATCCAGGTAGCTGGAAAGTAGAGCATTGCAGTAGTCTAACCTAGAAGTAACAAAAGCATGGATTCATTTTTCTGCATCATTTTTGGACAGAAAGTTTCTGATTGTTGCAATGTTACGTAGATGGAAAAACGCTGTCCTTGAAAGAGTCTTGATATGTTCGTAAAAAGAGAGATCAGGGTCCAGAGTAACTCCAAGGTCCTTCACAGTTTTATTTGAGATGACTGTACAACCATTAAGATTAATTGTCAGATTCAACAGAAGATCTCTTTGTTTCTTGGGACCTAGAACAAGCATCTCTGTTTTGTCCGAGTTTAAAAGTAGAAAGTTTGCAGCCATCCACTTCCTTATGTCTGAAACACAGGCTTCTAGCGAGGACAATTTTGGGGCTTCACCATGTTTCATTGAAATGTACAGCTGTGTGTCAAACACATAGCAGTGAAACTTAACATTATGTTTTCAAATGACATCCCCAAGAGGTAAAATATATAGTGAAAACAATAGTGGTCCTAAAACAGAACCTTGAGGAACACCAAAATTTACAGTTGATTTGTCAGAGGACAAACCATTCACAGAGACAAACTGATATCTTTCCGACAGATAAGATCTCAAGCAGGCCACAACTTGTCCGTGTAGACCAATTTGGGTTTCTAATCTCTCCAAAAGAATGTGGTGATCGACGGTATCAAAAGCAGCACTAAGGTGTCGGAGCACGAGGAGAGATGCAAAGCCTCGGTCTGATGCCATTAAAAAGTAATTTACCACCTTCACAAGTGCAGTCTCAGTGCTATGATGGGGTCTAAAACCAGACGGAAGCATTTCGTATACATTGTTTGTCTTCAGGAAGGCAGTGAGTTGCTGCTTAACAGCCTTTTCTAAACGTTTTGAGAGGAATGGAAGATTTGACGTAGGCGGATAGTTTTTTATATTTTCTGGGTAAAGGTTTGGCTTTTTCAAGAGAGGCTTTATTACTGCCACTTTTAGTGAGTTTGGTACACATCTGGTGGATAGAGAGCCGTTTATTATTTTCAACATAGGAGGGCCAAGCACAGGAAGCAGCTCTTTCAGTAGTTTACTTGGAATACGGTCCAGTATGCAGCTTGAAGGTTTAGAGGCCATGATTATTTTCATCATTGTGTCAAGAGATATAGTACTAAAACACTTGAGTGTCACTCTTGATCCTAGGTCCTGGCAGAGTTGTGCAGACTCAGGACAACTGAGCTTTGAAGGAATACGCAGATATAAAGAGGAGTCCGTAATTTGCTTTCTAATAATCATGATCTTTTCCTCAAAGAAGTTCATGAATTTGTTACTGCTGAAGTGAAAGCCATCCTCTCTTGGGGAATGCTGCTTGTATATTAACTATCATTATTCTGGGGACTGTGATCACAAAGTGAAATGTGACTGATAAACAAAAAAAAGCACTCCATGTCAAAAGTGATTTTTACATGTGTTAATGAAAAGGTAAAAACGTGTTTGATTTCTTTGGATGTTAACTTGAAGACAGTGTAGTACGTGTTATCCTCATTTGGGAACCTATTTCTTATCCCATTTACTGCACACACTGGAATTGGCAAGTTTCCTTTGCAGTGGTATGCTAGCTGATAAGGCTAGTTAGCTGGCTTCTCATCAGAAGTGCCTCTCTCCCTGGCTCTCACTTTTTTTGGTGGCTAACTCAGCTTATAGTTCTAACCATGATTGTTTTAGTTGTTCTGTGTTACTGCCTGTGCTCGCTGTTCTTGATTTTTGTAGCGTTAGCTGGTTGGCTACTTAGCTGGCTGAAATAGCTAACGTTAACTGGCTGGCTAGTTTGCTGGCTAAGGTAACATTAACTGCATATAACATTCTTTGATAGCTGGTTAGATGTTGTTAAGTTGGTTTAATTTAATTTAGTGTTGTTAGCAACTGGCTGACTCATGAAGTGCTAATGTGAAGTTAGCAGGCTGGTAGGGCTAATGTTAGCAGGCTAGTTTGCTAGCAACTTTGCAAGCTGATTTGTAACAATATATTTGTAAAGTATTTGCTCGCAAGTTGGCTGAAAATGTAATTGAAACCAGTAGTCATGAGTGCTCACCCCCAACAACAACAAAAAAATCTGACATGACTTTGATCGGTTTTATGTAATAACTTAAAAATAGAATAGTGGTGTGTAACTTTGCATTGGGACTTTTAATGCATATACTAATGCAAATCCATATGTTGCATGTGGTTCTGTTTATACTACATACCCTTTAAGCACTGTGAATTACTTTATAACATTATTACAATGTATTTTTCTATTGCGCGACGCTGTGACAATTTTTGTGCAACCAAATCATAGGCTGGTGGAACCAACTGAAAATGTTGGGAAAAGTTCATCTGGAGCCCACCTGTACTGTTTTTTATATACTGTACTGTAAATGAGCATAGGTTCATCATTTCAGTGCCATAATCCTATGGGAATTTAGGCCTATGGGAGTTTTTTAAAATGCTCTGGAGTTGAATATTGCTATATCCAGAGACCAAAAAGATGAATAGATAAACACATTTTTGAATTGCAGGGGGGGATTGCATGGGCAGGGTACTGCTAGTACTGGGTACTGCTAGTAATATATTATTATACCTAGCTGTCAACCTTTTGTTATGTAGATACATTTACTTCTGCTAAAGTTGGCAAAAACCATCCAAGGATGAAGCAACCATCTCATTAAATAAAAGTATATCTATTAAAACCTCTTTTAAAGTTATGGTAAAAAAAAATGTATAAATAATTGTACAGGACCAGTCAAAAGTCTGAACACAACTACTCATTCAAGGGTTTTTCCTTATTTTTACTATTTTCTACATTGTAGAATAATAAGGAAGACATCACATCTATGAAATAACTCTTATGATTTGCATACCGCCCTAACAGATCCACAGATGATGCAATCTCTATTACACTCCACACTGCCCTTTTCCATCTGGACAATAGGAACACCTATGTGAGAATGCTATTCATTGACTACAGCTCAGCGTTCAACACCATAGTGCCCTCGAAGCTCATCACTAAGCTAAGGACCCTGGGACTAAACACCTCCCTCTGCAACTGAATCCTGGACTTCCTGATGGGTGCCCCCAGGTGGTAAGGGTAGGTAACAACACATCCGCCACACTGATCCTCAACACGGTGGACCCTTGGGGGTGAGTGCTCAGTCCCTTCCTGTACTCCCTGTTCAATCATGACTGCACGGCCAGGCACGATTCCAACACCATCATTAAGTTTGCCGATGACACAAGTGGTAGGCCTGATCAACAACAATGACGAGACAGCCTATAGGGAGGAGGTCAGAGACCTGGCCGTGTGGTGCCAGGACAACAGCCTGTCCCTCAACGTGATCAAGACAAAGGAGATGATTGTGGACTACAGGAAAAGGAGGACAGAGCCCTTTCTCATCGACGGGGCTGTAGTGGAGGAGGTTAAGAGCTTAAAGTTCCTTGGTGTCCACATCACCAACAAACTAACATGGGCCAAGCACACCAAGACAGTCGTGAATAAGGCACGACAAAATATATTCCCTCTCAGGAGACTGAAAATATTTAGAATGGGTCCTCAGATCCTCAAAAGGTTCTGAGGACCCTGAGCATCCTGACTGGTTGCATCACTGCCTGGTATGGCAACTGCTCGGCCTCCGACCGCAAGGCACTACAGAGGGTATTGCGTACAGCCCAGTACATCACTGGGGCCAAGCTTCCTGCCATCCAGGGCCTCTATACCAGGCGGTATCAGAGGAAGGCCCTTAAAATTGTCAAAGACTCCAGACACCCTAGTCATAGACTGTTCTCTCTGCTACCGCACAGCAAGCGGTACCGGAGCACCAAATCTAGGTCCAAGAGGCTTCTAAACAGCTTCTACCCCCAAGCCATAAGACTCCTGAACATCTAATCAAATGTTAACCCAGACTATTTGCATTGCCCCCCTCCCTCTTGTACACTGATTCTACTCTCTGTTATTATCTATCCGTAGTCACTTTAATAAGGCTACCTACATGTACATATTACCTAAATGACCTCGATTAACCAGTACCCCACACATTGACTCGACATTACCGACATTGTACCGGTACCCCCTGTATATAGCCTCGCTATTGTTATTTTACTGCTGCTCTTTAATTATTTGTTACTTTTATTTCTTAATCGTATGTTTTATTTAAAAAATGTAACTGCATTGTTGGTTAGGGCTTTTGAATTGAATCATGTAGTAACCAATAAAGTGTTAAACAAATCAAAATCTATTTTATATTTGAGATTCTTAAATGTAGCCAACCTTTGCCTTCATGACATCTTTGCACACTCGGCATTCTCTCAACCAACTTTTGACTGGTATTGTATATACATTTTTACTATTCAACAAAAGTGGGAGAATAGGGCTTGAAATACTTAAATTCTTTATAAATATAGTAGCAATCTAATTATAAATCTCTTATTGTAAGATTTTACCTTTTTTATTACTGTAAAATAAATAATATGATAATATTTAATGACAATACAAATTTGGGCACATTTCATATCACTGACGACAGAGCATTTCCTGCCAAGCCTCTTCTGAGCAACGCAGAGACACCATTCAAATGTCTGCAGACAAGTGATTTTGTCCCTGTGTGACCAAGAGAAAGTGGTCGTGTTTCAATTCTACTAAATTATTTATAAATGTTTTTGTGTTGAGAGTTCTAAATCTGATGAAAACCACGATTGCTGAAATCCTAGACTGTCCCTTTTAATATGCGATCTCCCATGCTGGGCTATGTCCCTCAGAGAGAGATTACATTGTTTTTTTGTCTGGATAGGCCAGAGAATTTACACGTCCCTCCCTATGCAAATGTTAGGTGTGAAACCTAACACTTCAAGTCAGCTCTGCTGACAGAGTGGTAGTAGAAACCAGACTGATAGGGATTTCTGGAAGTAAAAGGAACTGGACCCTGCAACATTCACAGAGTGCATTGTACACCAAGTCAGAACCCTTAAATATAGGATGTAACATCTAGGGAGTTGAGATCATACCAGTGCGTTGGATGGGTGATTTGTGCCTGCTGCTCAATTCTCAAATATTGTTCAGTCTAAAAGCTTTGTAAGCTTCATCAAACCATCTATTCTCAATTCCCGATCGGAGCATGTGAAATTCTGTTGACAATAATAGTCTGGAAGGGAAGGTATGCCGGTTTCAATTATTATGCAGGGATTAAATCCAACACCCTGCTTTATATTAGCCTGCTTGAGAGCCTTATTGTGCTAAAGTCTACAGTAACCTGAAGTATCTCTTTAATTATTGCCTAATTAACCTGCTAACAACCATATCCGCTAATGCCACAATGCATCCACGTCCTTACCCCTACCATCTCTTTAAATGATCAAGTGCTGCAGCCGCAAACAGATTACCTCTGTAATTATACAAACGGCCCGACCGACGCAATCACGCCCAGATTATACTAATAAATCAGCTTAGGTGATATACACTGAATGTACAAACATTAGGAACACCTGCTCTTTCCATGACACACACTGACCAGGTGAAAGCTCTGATCCCTTATTGATGTCCCTTGTTACATCCACTTCAATCAGTGTAGATGAAGGGGAGGAGACAGGTTAAAGAAGGATTTTTAAGCCTTGAGACAAGGATTGCGTATGTGTGCCATTCAGAGGGTGAACGGTCGAGAAAGAAAGATTGAAGTGCCTTTGAATGGGGTATGTTAGTAGGTGCCAGGAGCAACAGTTTGAGTGTGACAAGAACCGCAACGCTGCTGGGTTTCCCACGCGCAACAGTTTCCTGTGCGTATCAAGATTGTCCACCAACCAAAGGCATCCAGCCATCTTGACATAACCGTGGGAGCATTAGAGTCAGCATGGGCCAGTATCCCTTTGGAACACTTTCAACACCTTGTAGTAGAGTCCATTCCCTGACGAATTGAGGCTGTTCTGAGAGAAAAAAAGGGGGTGCAACTCAATATTAGGAAGGTTTTCCTATTGCTTTTGTATACTCAGTGTATAGCTACGTTGATTAGTTGTTCCTCATTTTGACATATATTCCAATGGGACCCGTGTTGATTTCTACTGTGTCAGTCAGATCCTCTGTCCCATCATATATCTCATCATTAGATCAACTGTTGAGCAAGGTGTCTTTATTAATAGCAACTTTCCTCTTCAGATGCGATTTTATTATTCGTACCTCCTTGACATAAAGCAGTATAATCATGACTGTTTAGGGCCAGAGTTGTGAAGGGAAACTGTGTTATGATCAGATCTGTGCTGGTGTCCTCTGAACAGTTTGCTGTGGGGGAAAGTAGCGACCAACTGGCTGAGGCTGGCCACTGTTCTGGATGACTGATAGAGAGGAAGGGGGACGGAGACAGAGACAGAAAGATAGACTCTATTGACTACGTAACATCATGGCCCTCATGCAGAAGAGACACTGTCATCATTACCCAGTGAGTGTTGAGTCTCTGATTCATAACCAACTCATCGGCCTGGCCGGTCGTGTCACTCATCGTAGAGTTATATGTACTCTACTGTGTGTCCAACTCTGGTCAACCTTTTCACCTCTACAGTCTCCACAATAAGCAATTCTGCTGAAAAGTTTGCCACTAGACTAGACAAATGATCATCTTAAACAAATGTCAGTCTCAGTCAAGGCATCGCAAGGTATCAAAAGGCATCGCAAAAGACAGACACTGCATTGTTGCTGAGGAAATGTAACTAGTCATCCACTGCAGTGATTTGGTACTGCCAAGTCCAATCTTATATCACTGCGTCTACCACAGACAAGTACAACCAGTCAGACAAGAAGGGGGCAAAGAAGACGCCCCCTTAACTAAAACAGATCAGAACAAGGAGAGGTTGTTACAGAAGATGTTCTCTCCCGTGTCCCTCTAGACACACAACCACTGGAGCATTTAAGTCGCTAGACGAACAGCTCAGACAAGTGAATTGACGTGTTAAGTTGCTGTCCCCCCTCCCCTTCCCTTCCCCTCGACGTCTCTGAAGACCTACCACAACCAACGATAGTGGGTTCCATTAGGAATTTCAAGTTGAATTAAGGTGCTTGGGGAGGATACATTAACACATGTGCATAACGGCTCGGTAGTTAAATGTCAGAATGGGAATGAGGCCTGTGTGACTGTGACTTTATATTCCATTAGCCAGCGCCTCATGTTACCCTGCTGAGGATCTAAATAAAACATACAGACAGGCCCCCAAAACACAAATCATCTTTTCACAATAATAGAAAATTAATGGGCCTGGCTTGGGTAAGTAAATTACACCAGGAGGAGTTCCTAGGGAGTTACATTACTGGCTGGGACGATGATGACAAAGGATGTATTATAAGACCAAGGAAAATGGAGGGATGCACTCGTCCAGAAAATGCTGAAATCTGAATAAAAAGCGTCGGGAGGCTCTGTGAGACATGGCTTTCTAGAATCACCTCGTATAAAAATCCAATTCAGTTTGGGTGGTGATTAATTCATAAACCCGTTAGTAAAATATTTCCCGTACAAAAATCCTCTGACAAAGAAAAAAGAAGGGTGTGTGTTTTGGAGTAGGCATATGGAATTAACATTTTTGCATGGTTGATAATAAAAAAAAAAACATGTTTTTAAAGAAATGGCTGAGAGCGAGCGAGGTCTTGAAAGATGCAAATGGAATAGTAATTTTATGGCACATTAGTTAGCAGTCACACCAAATCATGTACACAATGTGTACCCATCATGATAAATAAAGACATACTTATAATGGTTTTATTTATGGCCCTGTAATATGCAAACCATTATCACTCACTCTGGCTATCAGAGTACTACAGTCCCAAAGTACTACATGATACCATTTTGTGTTTAGCAAAAACTGCCATCTGATTGTTTAGTATGCGTGGTGATTATCGTACAGGACATAACAGTGTACGAATGTTGCAAGTCATATTTTTTTGTATATATCTTTTTTATTTAACCTTTATTTAAATAGGCTGCATTGTATTGGTGGCATTGTACTGAAATAAGGTGAAATAAGCAGCAGTGTAATGCCACAATGCATTTGTTTACATTGAACCAATGACTTGTTACAGCATTAGAGCAAATGCATCTTACCTAGATGAAGTTTAAACATGGGGTTTTAGGGTTAGGGTTAGGGTTTTTGAGAAACTGACTGTATACAAGGACCTTATTTTAAAATATAGAAATATGATAGAAATATAAAATTGAGCCAAAACTGAAATGGCTATTTACATGACTCTAATGTAGTTAGAGTAGCCTAGTTGTTAGAGCGTCGGACTAGTAACCAAAAGGTTGCCAGATCGAATTCCTGAGCTGACAAGATAAAAAGCTGTTGTTCTGCCCTTGAACAAGGCAGTTAACCCACTGTTCCTAGGCTGTCATTGAAAATAAGAATTTGTTCTTAACTGACTTGCCTAGTTAAATAAAGGTACAAATATATATATATACATTGAAAATGATAATCCTCTCTATAGGACCTCTGTGCATGACCTTTGACCCACAGCCTGCAGTGACACAGGCAAACCACAGGGGGTGCTATTTTCCTAGTGGAGCAGCTACAGCAGGTGTTAATGGCATCTCATTTCCCCACATAAACACCTTTCTCTCTCCCTGCACATCAATTATTACCACAAGCACACCAATCTATTGTTTACTTTTTAAACAGGATGAGATGGGGGTGGGGGAGGGGGGGGAGGGGGGGTTGCACCATATGAGAGCAACAGAGCCAGCCCTGTGAGTCTACACAGGTTATAGTGTGGAGGGAGAGAGGAAAGAGGCAGAGGGGGAGACACAGACATTGAATAGGCAGTGAGAGAGAGGGGAGATGTGAGAGGGAGCAGGGTACGAGGGTATGTAAGACAGGGAGGTGGAGAGGGAGATGGGGTAGAGGGAGCAGGGGAGAGGGTAGCGTAGTAGGACAGGGAGGTGGAGAAGGAGCAGGGGAGACGGGGGTGTAGGGCAGGGGGAGAGATGGTGGTGGAGGTGTTGGGAAAGAAGGGGGAACAGGGAGAGAGAGGAGAGTGTAGGACAGGGAGCACCAGGCCCCAGGAGAGTCATAAATAAGTCACACAGCCCCTGGACCTTCCTCTGAAGGTGCCAAGGCTCTGTGATCTGACTCTTTCATCTGGTAGTCCTCCAATGTCCTGGAGAGATGTAGGGAATTCAGATACTGAGTTACATGTGGGCATGTGTGTGTGTGTGTGTGTGTGTGTGTGTGTGTGTGTGTGTGTGTGTGTGTGTGTGTGTGTGTGTGTGTGTGTGTGTGTGTTGTGGCTGCGTAAGAGTGTGCATGTAACATCACAACCCTCAGCATCAGAGACATCAGGCATCTTCATGCCCCCAGGGACCTAGCCATCCACCATTGTTTCAGAGCAGAGCTTTCTTTTTCAATTAGAAGCTCCAACGCCAAGCCAGCAGTAGCAGGTGAGTGAGCTAGCTCCACAGCCTTCAGTTCAAATAATGACTGCAATTAAGCAATTAAGTGCTGGGAGGCAGAGGCCAGGAGCTGAGCTAGCTATCTCTAACCCTTCTAAAACTCACTGTAAATGAGGATTCGCCAGGGAATACACGTTATTAGTCCTGTGTGTTATTAGGACAGCAACCTGTGCTACGCTGCTCCCTGTTGTGTTCTAATATAAATAGGTCAAATTAAGTGAGACTAGTAGACTAGACCCGTGGTGATTTATAATATTATCGTTATCATTTTTACAACAATAGTTATTGGCATGAATATTTTAGATTTTTTAAAATTTTTGTGTACTGGTTAATTAAGAATGCATTCTTATTTACAACGATGACCTGTCCAAAAGTAATGATTATGATTATATAATATATGACTACCGATATGTCTCTTCAAAATAGAACTGTATAGTAAAACTATATATTGTTTTAACTGTATAGGACCTTAGAAACGTTCACATTTTCTTGCTTTACTGTTAGAATAGTCAACCACACCACCAAGGCACTGGCCAGCAAGGATGAAATATTTGGCATTTGTCAGGTAGGAAGAAAAAGTCCAAGCTAGCTAGCCTCACATTCAGAAATAACACACGTTTTTAAACTATTGACTGCACTGAAGCTGCAGACTTCAAAAGATCCTGCTGACCTGTTTGCTGAGAAGCATCAAACCAAGTTTTCCCTCTCCCTCTTTCTCTCCTCCTCTCGTTCTCCTCCTCTCCCTCTCCTCCTCTCCCTCTCTCCCTCTTCCTCCCCAGTACTACACGTTTCATTATTAATATGTTTTTTCTCAAGTTTCTCTCTGACCCAGGACATTAAATAAAACATTGTATGGTTCATGAAAGATTATGAAAGAGCAGAGCATAAGCAGCGGGAGGTGTAAACTCAGCACAATTCATTCTGCTATATAATGTCAATGCCAACAACCCCCCCTCACCCCACCTCCATAGCCTGCAGACATATTGGCGGAACTACCAATGGATGCTAAGCTTTTTCCGACAAAGCTCCGAAGATAAAGTATCTCCCTTTTATCCCTTCTGCAAATCAATTCTGGGCCTTACAGCGAAATCCCATAAAATAACTTCAAACACCACTACTTACTCCGAAAATTTGTATTATGGCTATATCTCTTTGAACCTTTACCACTGAAGTTTTGGAGGAAAAATGATTTAAGCGTTACCTGCTAAGATGTTGGCCTGTCAGCACTTTACCTCAGTTTTTCTTGACATATCAACCTGTTACCTTGACTCTGTCTCCCTCCTCACTCTCTCCTGCCTGTCTGTCTGCGTGTTTGGGGTTTGATTGCTGCTAACCACCCAGACCTGCAGATAAATACAAATGCTGCATGTTAACTTAATGGCTGCAGTAAGCGGGAGTTAGCAGGCATGAAGGCCCTACTGGCGCTGAAGCCGCCACTTGACTGCTGAAATATTCATCGTCTCCATCTCAACACTTCTTCTCAACAAATTGTACCACGGCTGGGCCGGTATGGACAGTTACAGGGAACAGATGGGTTAGATTTTGATGATGGTTCTGTAAGTAATTGCAGAACTATGATTGTAGGGTTGGTGGAGTGGGGATCCGAGATCATCGCTGGAATGATAATTGATGACATCAACAAACCATTAGGATCGAAAGGGAAAGTTGTTGCTATCTGTTTCGAGGCATTATCACAAGGTATCATTTAACCAATTAGAAAACCTGTTGAGACATTAGTGCATGATTACCAAAGAATAACCCTTGTTGCTCCTGTAATCTGATTATAGTGCTCATCCTAATCTAATTTAAATTTCCACAACTATCAGTCTAATGATGAAGGTCTGGTAATCCCAGCTCCTTGGATGGGTGGGCTCCTTGAATCTATGAGCTCTTACTTTGTGAACTGGAGTGATATACTGATCTCTCTTCTCTCCTGGCTAGGCTCAGAGACTAAAGGCTGGTTCAGTAATCTGGATATGATGGGCAGGTTCACTCCTAGGTAGAACAAATTCACTTGTGTGAACAACTTCACTGATCACGGTCCTTGACAGCCAACACTCCCCATCAGAATAACACAGCCATGGGGGACTAACGGGCTGAACCCATTCTAACTCCAAGTCATCTTTCTTCATGAACCGTGACCCTCCTTAACTCTCTCTCTTACAATCAACCTTCCCCTTGATCATTTGAGTGGTTGAGAGGTGAACGAATTACACACAAAGATACCAAATGGTATCGACACTAATGCATTGATTGAAACATTATCTGATGCTTTTAAGGTGTTCTATTGAGGTGAATGCTACAGTAGTTGTCATCAACAACAATCCTGTGCACCAGCAAAGCTCTTTAGCCTGGGACTTTTCAATTATGCAAGACTCTTCCCTCCAACTGTCAGGGCCCAGGGGGGGCCAGCGTCCAACTGTCAGGGCCCAGGGGAGGCCAAGCGACAGTCTGTGCATTATTCTTTGATCAGGGGGTATACGATAGTCTACATAAGAGTGCACAGACTCGACCAGACACTGTGAGACTGAGTGCTATCTGACACAACACACACTCATCATATCCAAGATGACAGAGCTACAGAAGCAATACATGCCATTCCAATCTTGTTACCAGCCAAACAATAAGAGGTTGAGAGGGAGGTGGTAAAGGGCTAAAATTGTCATTGTTTCTTTACAAAGTGACAGAGATCCAACCAACAAAACACCCCATCTGGTGAAAGTAGACTTAGGCTGTGTTGCAAATGGCACCCTATGTCCTACATAGTGTCCCACTTTGGAGCAGGGCCCATAAGGTTCTGGTCAAAAGTAGTGCACCATATAGGGAATAGGGTGCCTTAGTGAACAAGACAAAAACACCCCTTTCCCTCCCCATACACCCCCTCACTCACCCTGAGCTTATTGTCTTTTGTTGAGGTTTAAATCAACTCCCTTTTTGTATGTGCTTACACAAGGTCATACTGCACATCAATACTAGGGTTGTACTTACGCCAGATACAGATCAAGGGAGGTTCAACTGCTAACGATGAGAAGACACAGGTTCCATTTATAGTAGTTAACCGAGGATTACATGTCAATTGGCTAATGAATAAACTGGAGTTAGGGTAAAACAACTGTTAAACTCAAACAAAGCATATTATACCTTATTGTCCTTACCGGATTATGCCCTATAACAGTATTTTTTTTTAAATCATTATGATCAAAGAACAATAGGAAATAGACTTCCTATTCATACATGTCTTAGTGTTCTAAATATTCTGGTTAAATATTATATTGCACACTAATTAATATATAGCAACCAGGCATGGCAATTATGTGTGTGTGTGTGTGTGTGTGTGTGTGTGTGTGTGTGTGTGTGTGTGTGTGTGTGTGTGTGTGTGTGTGTGTGTGTGTGTGTGTGTGTGTGTGTGTGTGTGTGTGTGTGTGTGTGTGTGTATTTATACATTTTAAAAACTACTCTGTGTCTCATTCATGGCTAAAAACACTTTTACCACAAAATCCCACATAATAATCTGTGTGCATTTAGCGAGAATGAGTTCAAACTAATGTACTCTCCAGAGATGGTGGTATAGTTACTACCGCAGGATTTTGTCTTTAGTATTTCATTTGTCATCCAGAACCCTGGAAGGACAAGACAATGTGCACTCCAGTTTGCAACCTTTAGGGCTCTATTTAATCTGTTTTGCGATGTTCAGAATTACCGTGTGATTTAAATTTAAAGGCAATGTTCCTGAGTTAGTGTAGACTGTGTCAGAGATACTTTCGAGGAGATGGGAAACTCCGTTGGAATCCTATTAACACCCATTGTGTAGGTTGCCCATGAGTCATCAATGGGCCACACGGTGCATTCTGAGTGATTTTGGGACAAGGATATCACTCCTTCAAGGAGTGAATGGAGTCAATTGGGCGCTAGCTCAAAAACCCAACATTATAAATGAATTACCTGGACAACAAGAACAACATTACACATCTTTTCCGAGATGTGAGATGATTCATTTGTTCTCTGTAATATCGTATAGCTTTGAAATCGGGACATTACATACTTTCGAGGAAAATAATCAGTTTCTCGACTTTTAGAAGGGATTGCGTGATGATTAGCTTAGCAACTACATATTGCACCATGACAATGTGAACACGATTGGTCGACAGTCTGCTGGGTGGTGTGTTATACGTTTCTCAATTCATTGGCCAATGGGATTCCTATTCTCCATTCTAAATATCTCTGAATGTATTCAGGTTAAGGGGTTCATTTTGTCGGCTCAATCGGGATTTCCTTTACATTTCTAGAGAGCAATATGTAACGCTTCCGCGATACAGATTGAGTAGAGCCCTTCGTTTTCTAAGCAGGGCCGGCAAGAGAACTAATCAGTTGGACAGGCCTTTGATTTCCATAGGCAGGCACGGGACCTTTTTCACGGGACCTCCTATGTTGTTAGCAGGTGTAAAAGTAAAGACCATAGGCAGCTCATGAGTTTCATGTTTGGGGAAACTTAAAATTTATCCTACCGTTTCTACCAATCTGCATGCCAATTAGGATTATTTATATATGCGCATTTTCATGGAACGGTATCATTTCAATAACATTTTAGTTTCTCAAAATCACAGCCTGTAGGTCAATAACTTCCATCATTAGCAAAGTAAAATACATATGCCTACAGCCGACAAATAAAAACAGTAGAAAAAAATCCTGATGAAAAAATCTGGTTCATTTGCACTCTGAGTTTTTTGCGTCAGTGAGCTCTGGACAGATAGCTGTATTTTATGAAGTTTCCACTGCATATATGGGATCATCAGATCATTATATTTTGCTCTTTCACACAGGTTTGGTGATTGTCAAGGCCGGGAGTGTTGGAAAGATTTCGCAATGGATATCATTCGCAAAGGATTTTTTAAAATAGATTTTGTTGATTTGTTAGAGATGAAGAGAAAATAACTGAGAAGCTCTGCTTATTAATGGTGTACATGGTGAGTTAAGACAATCAGAAATCAGACTTATTAATGGTGTACATGGTGAGTTAAGACAATCAGAAATCAGACTTATTATTGGTGTACATGGTGAGTTAAGACAATCAGAAATCAGACTTATTAATTGTGTACACGGTGAGTTAAGACAATCAGAAATCAGACTTATTAATGGTGTACATGGTGAGTTAAGACAATCAGAAATCAGACATTGCCAAATGTTCCACTTTCCTACATACAGTATGCATGCATCCTGGAGAGACGCTGTAACGGCTGTTGGTGGAAGAAGGTGAGGACCCAGGTGCAGCGTGGTACGTGTTCATCTTTATTATTGGAACTGAACACTGATTTAACCACAATAACAAAAATAATGAACAAAAACCAAAACAGTTCTGTCTGGTGCGGAAAGACACAAAACAGAAAAAACTACCCACAAAACCCATGTGGGAAAAAGCTACCTAAGTATGGTTCTCAATCAGAGACAACGATAGACAGCTGCCTCTGATCGAGAACCACACCGGCCAAACAACGAAGAAATACAAAACCCTAGTCACACCCTGGCCTAACCAAAATAGAGAATAAAAGCCTCTCTATGGCCAGGGCATGTTCACCACCCACCCCTCCCCTTCTTCTTGATGCAACATTTTAAAATGATACTCAAGACATTATCTTCACACATATTTTAGACTCGTTTCACTGACAACCGCAACTCAATCAGTTAGACCTATTGCCATGTGCCCCACCCAAATTGTGGGCATCCTAAATAGGCATAGGCCTGCATACTTGTGATTTGAAACAATCCACAGCGATGAATATAAAAAAATTGTTAGTGATCCTATGTGGCTAAGACATGCTCCCTGGTGAAGTTGTTCAAATCATTTTTAGACAGGAGTAATTATATAATTTTGGCAAAACATCAATTTAATTTAGGGCAAGCCAGCATTCTAACCATGCACTGTGTACCCGCCAACTTTCTTTTCCTATTCTCAAGAGAATGACACCAGAGAGCTGTATGTGATGACGAGATGCTCATGTCTCCGCCCAAATGGGACTCTTTGTCAAAAGGCGGGAAGGCAGGCGACAAGCTTAGGTCTGCATATTATTCCCATAGAAACGGATTGGGCTTATTCTGGACAGATTTGGGCGGCAGTGGGCCCTATCGCTACACCTCTTCTTATCTACTGAAACTATACCACTGTAGAATGCATCCGAGCGAGCAAAACAGTGCCCCTCTACACTAAGTGGACAAAACATCAACATTAAGAACACCTGCTCTGTCCATGACATAAACTGACCAGGTGATCCCTTATTGATGTCACTTATTAAATCCACTTCATTCACTGTAGATGAAAGGGAAGAGACAGGTTAAAGAAGGATTTTAAAGACTTGAGACAATTGAGACATGGATTGTGTATGTGTGCCATTGGGGGGTGAAAGGTCAAGACAAAATATTTAAGTGCCTTTTAACGGGGTATGGTAGTATGTGCCAGGCGCACCAGTTTGTGTCAAGAACTGCTGGGTTTTTCACACATACCAGTTTCCCGTGTGTATCAATAACAGGTCCACCACCCAAAGGACAACCAGCCAACTTTACACAACTGTGGGAAGCAGTGGAGTCAACATGGGCCAACATCCCTGTGGAACACCTTCGATGCCTTGTGTAGTCGTCGATGCCCCGACGAATTGAGGCTGTACTGAGGGCAAAAGAGAAACTCAATAACAGGAAGGTGTTCCTAATGTTTGGTATACTCAGTGTAAATGTAGCCCGTGTATCTGATGCTGTCTGGACAGAAGTCATTTGACATTCCACACTCTTTTGGCAGTGGCGGTCGGTGCAGTTTAAGATGATGATGTTTTTTATGAGCAAGGCGTTATTTCATTAACAGCATATTAGAAGTCGGTCATTCATATTCCATTCACCAGCTCAATGTAACATCGATAGGTTTAGGCTACTACATTATTAAACTCACATTTTCCCTAGGTTGCTACAACCTAGCCTATGAATGGCAGTTTACAACGTCGGTGCAAAGCTCGAGAGAATGTTTTGTAGTCAAGGTGACAGACAGTGACACTTTCAATACCACCTTGCACACTCATTCATTGGCTGTTCTGAGGGCATTCATTGCGCCGATTCTGTTGAAAAACGTTTCTTAAAACAGAAGCAATCGAACGAAACGGGGATAAACATACCTGAATCTGCTCAATAGAAACGTGTTTGCAACTGCTGGACTAATGATTATACCCTAGATCAGCTAGATGCAGGCAAGAGTGTGCAAGGCGGTGTCAAACGTGTCACTGTCTGTCCATATGACACTGTCTGTCACCTCAACATTTTCTTTCAACCTGTGTGCACCTACATTGTAATCTTTCATTCGTAGGCTAGGTTGTAGCAACCTCATGAGTGTCATGTAGTAGCCTAAACCTGTCGATGTTACATTGAACTGGGTGAATAGAACATGAATGACAAGATGATGTAATAGAAATAAGGACACGCTCATGAAAAAGAAAATTGTCCTCCCTCATCTTAAACGGCACTGATCGGCACTTGGAGGTACAGTAGGGCAGACCAGAGCCCCTAAGGCCAGTACATAACACTGGCCCTGTTTCTAAAGAAGCATTTTAGCTAGGATCTGTTTTGTAATGGACTCTACTACCGCAAACACAGCTAACTAGCTAGCGATCCCACATCGGCTACAGTTAGATGTTCTGGCACACTACTCTACCTTACTAAACCCTTCATGAAGAGTGCTAAGGAGTGGGCTTACGTTTAGGGCTAAGGACATACACTTTCCACCGTCAAGCAGTCTTTTAGGGACAAGGCTCAGGGGTACTGTAGGATTTCACTCAAACACACATTTAAGTGCTGTTTGTTGTCAGAGAAATCTACTACTCTGATGAAAAATTTAGCGTGCCCAGCTCAGAGTCCTTTTCGTTTTCATTGCTCAGTTCTGAATCCTGTAACTGAGCACGGACTCTTTAAATAAGATATGCAGATTGACTGAAATGGAGATACAAGACCAAATAGACATGGACTCTAGCTTCCACCTCAGCTAGCTGTAGTTTCAATCCATCCAAAGACTTTGTACATCCACCAGTATCATGTCCTCTACAGGTTCCATCTCATAGCGGTAGCTTCAATTCAACTGTGTTGCAAGTGATGCTGCTCCATAGCTAGATTCAACCAATTCCTTGTTTACAAGAGATTATGCAGTCATTATATCTGTATTTATCCATTTAAATGTGGTCAAATCTAAATCAATGACACTACAGTAAGGTTGGTGAACCAGGTGTTTAGGCCTAGTTCATGCTTTTACCCTGATTCTGACACACACTAGGGACACACTGTTTACAGCAGAGGGAGGGGAGTGTTTTCTCACCAGGGCTCTGTGTGCTCTTCCATGTAACATATAAAGGGTAGAGAGAGGAGTCTTGATGGGGAGGCTGTGCAAACAGAGTTACAGGGCACGTTACAGGGAGCACACGTGTCTAACCCTCTGATACCTCCGTCTCACACTGAGACTGTCAAACACAGGGAGAAGCAGCCTCACAGCACAGCCTCACAGCACCCAAAACAGGGGGGTCATATTCTGGTGGCTCGTATGAATTCAAATAATGTCTCAAGTTTAAGAAGAACAAACTCAAACATTGGTAATTTAAGGTCTTATCTCCAGAAATAATTAACGTGGTCCTACCACTCAAGCTAATTAGGCCTACTATAATTTTATGTGACAAAAGAGGAGGTTTGTATGATCATGGAAAATTGGGAAGAGGGAATTTCCTTCGAAAAGAACCCATGAGCACCAACATGTGATGTTCATAAGAGCATATCAAATTTGCTGTCAAACAAACGCTACAGGTATTTATTTTGGGGAAAGGAAAGCTAGATACGTTTTTCATTCATTCTCCATCTTAAACATTTGGCATAAGTAAAGGCTTTGATTTCTGGATAAACAGATGGAAAAGGGGGTCTTAGAAAACTTCAACCAGAAAAAGTCTTAAAAAGGTATCAGAAATAGGGATGGGCATTTGATTTGAGTACTCAAGTACGCGACTGGGGGGAAGAACATTTTTTTTTAGAACACAAGTCCCACACTGGAGAAAATATATGCGCATTTATCGATATGTCAACAGTGAACAACAAAGCCTAATTTATCATAACCATTACAGATAACAAATCCTGATTGCTAAATTGCCCCATATACAGTATATTCAGTCAATAAAAAAAACAAATGCCATTTAAGATTAATTTATTTGAAACTGTGATATCAACTGGTTATAAACTCAGCAAAAAAAAGAAACCTCCCTTTTTCAGGACCCTGTCTTTCAAAGATATTTCATAAAAATCCAAATAACTTCACAGATCTTCATTGTTAAGGGTTTAAACACTGTTTCCCATGCTTGTTCAATGAACCATAAACAATTAATGAACATGCACCAGTGGAACGGTCATTAGGACACAAACAGCTTACAGACGGTAGGCAATTAAGGTCACAGTTATGAAAAATTAGGATGCTAAAGAGGCCTTTCTACTGACTCTGAAAAACACCAAAAGAAAAATGCCCTGGGTCCCTGCTCATCTGCGTGAATGTTCCTTAGGCTTGCTGCAAGGAGGCATGAGGACCGCAGATGTGGTCAGGGCAATAAATTGCAATGTCCGTACTCTGAGACACCTAAGACAGCGCTACAGGGAGACAGGATGGACAGCTGATCGTCCTCGCAGTGGCAGACCAGGTGTAACAACATCTGCACAGGATCGGTACATCCAAACATCACACCTGCGGGACAGGTACAGGATAGCAACAACAACTGCCCGAGTTACACCAGGAACGCACAATCTCTCCGTCAGTGCTCAAACTGTACGCAATAGGATGAGAGAGGCTGGACTGAGGGCTTGTAGGCCTGTTGTAAGGCAGGTCCTCACCAGACATCACCAGCAACAACGTCTCCTATGGGCACAAACCCACCATCGCTGGACCAGACAGGACTGGCAAAAAGTGCTCTTCACTGATGAGTTGCGGTTTTGTCTCACCAGGGGTGATGGTCAGATTTTAATTTATTGTCGAAGGAATGAGTGTTACATTGAGGCCTGTACTCTGGAAAGGGATCGATTTGGAGGTGGAGTATCCTTCATGGTCTGAGGCGTTGTGTCACAGCATCATCGGACTGAGCTTGTTGTCATTGGAGGCAATCTCAACGCTGTACGTTACAGGGAAGACATCCTCCTCCCTCATTTGGTATCCTTCCTGCAGGCTCATCCTGACATGACCCTCCAGCATGACAATGCCACCAGACATATTGCTCGTTCTGTGCGTTATTTCCTGAAAGACAGGAATGTCAGTGTTCTGCCATGGCCAGCAAAGAGCCCGGATCTCAATCCCATTGAACATGTCTGGGACCTGTTGGATCGGAGGGTGAGGGCTTGGGCCATTCCCCTAGAAATGTCCGGGAACTTGCAGGTGCCTTGGAGGAAGAATGGAGTAACATCTCACAGCAAGAACTGGCAATCTGGTGCAGTCCCTGAGGAGGAGATGCACTGCAGTACTTAATGCAGCTGATGGCCACACCAGATACTGACTCTTACTTTTGACCCCCCCCCCCCCCCCCCCCCCCCCCCCTTTGTTCAGGGACACATTATTCAATTTCTGTTAGTCATCTGTGGAACTTGTTCAGTTTATGTCTCAGTTGTTGCATCTTATTATGTTCATACAAATATTTACACATGTGAAGTTTGCTGAAAATAAACGCAGTTGACAGTGACAGGACTTTTCTTTTTGCTGAGTTTATTATATTGTTGTACCCAATCTTCAAAAAGGCAGTAACCTTAGCAGTGGCGATTGCTTGTAGATGCAGATATCTGTGCAATCGCATAGCCTTGTTTTGTTAATTTATCAGACAAGTCACACTTATTTCCCAAGCCCTTATCACAGTCAAGACACACCTATTTTATAGTTAAAAAAAAATAAACATGATTTAATATATCAGAATGTAATAACAGAATATGAAATGAAAACAGTTAGTGAGAAGTGATGCGCATCTCACGTCTGGAACAGTTATTCTCAAAGAGTGATAATTTGAAACGGGAGTCAGTTTAGCAAAGAAACAATCTGTCTTCTTTTCAATATACTGTACATAAGTTCAATTTAGTTTATCCTGCCTGTTCTTTAGAATTGGCTTAACAATTCCACATTGAACATTGGTGATGTATTATCGTACACACTACCGTTCAAAAGTTTGGGATCACTTAGAAATGTCCTTGTTTTTGAAAGAAAAGCACATTTTTTGGCCATTAAAATAACATCAAATTGATCAGAAATACAGTGTTGACGTTGATAATGTTGTAAATGACTATTGTAGCTGGAAACTGAAAGGATTATCTACATGGGCGTACAGAGGCCCATTATCAGCAACCATCACTCCTGTGTTCCAATGGCACGTTGTGTAGGCCAATCCAAGTTTATCATTTTAAAAGGCTAATTGATCATTAGATAATCATTTTGCAATTATGTTAGCACAACTGAAAACTGTTTTGTTGATTAAAGACGCAATAAAACTGACCTTCTTTAGACTAGTTGAGTATCTGGAGCATCAGCATTTGTGAGTTCGATTACCGGCTCAAAATGGCCAGAAACAAAGACGTTTCTTCTGAAACTGATTATTATTCTTTCCATTTCCTATTAAAGTATTAAATGGTGGAATGTTCAAAGTTTCACATGTGTTTTTTTAACACAACCCTGATCTGTACTACTCCACAACATTGTGACCTGTTTGGAGAGCTCCTTGGTCTTCGCTTGCTTGATGGTGCCCCTTGCTTAGTGCTTTTGCAGACCCTGGGGCCTTTTATAACAGGTATCAATATCAATATTTTGAGATCATGTGACACTTAGATTGCACACAGGTGGACTTTATTTAACTAATTATGTGACTTCTGAAGGTAATTAGTTGCACCAGATCTTATTTAGGTGCTTCATGCACGCACCACTTTCCGTTTTATTATATTTTTTTGAATTTTTATTTTTTTAATTTTTTATTTCACTTCACCAATTTAGACTATTTTGTGTATGTCCATTACATGAAATAAAAACAAAAATCTATTTATATTACAAGTAATGCAACAAAATAGGAAAAACGCCAAGGGGGTGAATACTTTTGGAAGGCATTGTATGTTTGGTGAGTATGCTTAGGCTTAATGATTCTGAAGAAAATACTCTCTCTCTTTATCAAACTAATGTTGTTGGCCTATTTTCAGTGCAGAACCTGTCTCTGTTTAGGGAGTTATATGCTAAGCTAACCAATTCTAAAAGGAACTAGCAGTTCACAAAATAGCCTAAGCGGGAAATTATTCCAAAACGGCAGCTCTTTGTTGGAACACATATTTCCCTACTTCAATCAATCAGTCTATTCTGAATTTGTGATACAACTGTCGTCATTTGGCAAGGAATGTAGCTTGTGTATCCCATCAGTTAGATAAGTTTTTATAGGTATTTATTTCTGTAGGCCTAACAGGAGCTTGTGTGAGCACTCGGAATGGCCGATTAATTAGGGTCGATTTCAAGTTTTCATAACAATCGGAAATCGGTATTTTCGGGTGCTGATTCTTATTTATTTTATTTTTTAAAATATTACTTTATTTAACTAGGCAAGTCAGTTAAGAACACATTCTTATTTTCAATGATGGCTTAGGAACGGTGTGTTAACTGCCTTGTTCAGGGGCAGAACGACAGATTTTCACCTTGTCAGCTCGGGGGATCCAATCTTGCAACCTTACAGTTAACTTGTCCAACGCTCTAACTACCTTTCTCTCATTGCACTCCACAAGGAGCCTGCCTGTTACGTGAATGCAGTAGAAGCCAAGGTAAGTTGCTAATTAGCATTAAACTTATCTTATAAAAAACAATCAATCAATCATAATCACTAGTTATAACTACACATGGTTGATGATATTACTAGTTTATCTAGCGTGTCCTGCGTTGCATATAATCGATGCAACGCTGGGGGATGATTTAACAAAAGCGCATTTGCGAAAAAAGCACAATCGTTGGACGACTGTACCTAACCATAAACACCAATGCCTTTCTTAAAATCAATACACAGAAGTATATTTTTTTAAACCTGCATATTTAGCTAAAAGAAATCCAGATTAGCAGGCAATATTAACGAGGTGAAATTGTCACTTCTCTTGCGTTCATTACACGCAGTGTCAGGGTATATGCAACAGTTTGGGCAGCCTGGCTCATTGCGAACTAATTTGCCAGAATTTTACGTAATTATGACATAACATTGAAGGTTGTGCAATGTAACAAGAATATTTAGACTTAGGGATGCCACCCGTTAGATAAAATACCGAACGGTTCCGTATTTCACTGAAATAATAAACGTTTTGTTTTCGAAATGATAGTTTCTGGATTCTACCATATTAATGACCAAAGGCTCGTATTTCTGTGTGTTATTATGTTATAATTAAGTCTATGATTTGATAGAGCAGTCTGACTGAGCGATGGTAGGCAGCAGCAGGCTCGTAAGCATTCATTCAAACAGCACTTTCGTACGTTTTGCGAGCAGCTCTTCGCAAGCACAGCGATGTTTATGACTTCAAGACTATCAGCCTAATGGCTGGTGTAACCAATGTGAAATGGCTAGCTAGCTAGCGGGGTGCGCGCTAATAGCGTTTCAAACGTCACTCGCTCTGAGACTTGGAGTAGTTTTTCCACTTGCTCTGCAAGGGCTGCGGCTTTTGTGGAGCGATGGATAACGCTGCTTCGAGTGTGGCTGTTGTCGATGTGTTCTTGGTTCGAGCCCAGGTAGGGGCGAGGAGAGGGACGGAAGCTATACTGTTACACTGGCAATACTATAGTGCCTATAAGAACATCCAATAGTCAAATGTATATGAAATACAAATGGTATAGAGAGAAATGTCCTATAAATACTATATTAACTACAACCTAAAACCTCTTACCTTGGAATATTGAAGTCTCATGTTAAAAGGAACCACCAACTTTCATATGTTCTCATGTTCTGAGCAAGAAACTCAAACGTTAGCTTTTTTACATGGCACATATTGCACTTCTACTTCTCCAACACTTTGTATTTGCATTATTTAAACCAAATTGAACATGTTTCATTATTTATTTGAGGCTAAATTGATTTTTATTTATGTATTATATTAAGTTAAAATAAGTGTTCATTCAGTATTGTTGTAATTGTCATTATTACAAATAAATAAATAAAAATCGTCCGATTAATTGGTATCGGCTTTTTTTGGTCCTCCAATAATCGGTATCGGTATCGGCGTTGAAAAATCATAATCGGTCGACCTCTAGTGTGTATGATCAATGATGGTGCCGGAGGAGATGGCTTCCATTTTACATCTCCTAACCAATTCTGCTTATTTGTTTATTTCAAACTTACTTGTAACTTACTTGTTGTACCGGACAAAGATTTTTTTTCCAAAGCGAGTTGGACGTGAAGGATTTACTTCAGACACCGGACACGGCACAAATCCCCGTCATTCGCATGAAGAAGAGACAGAGATATAGGAGACGAGTGGGTAACCCACCTCTACCTTCCGTCCTATTAGCTAACGTGCAATCATTGGATAATAAAGTGGCTCCGATCAAGACTATACTACCAAAGTGACATTAAAAACTGTAATGTCTTATGTTTCATCGAGTCGTGGCTGAACAGCGTAATGGATAGCATACAGCTGGCTGGGTTTCCTGTGCATCGGCAAGATGGAACAGCTCCGGTGAGACAATGGTTGGTGGTCTGTGTCTATTTGTCAATAAAAGCTGGTGCACGAAATATAACATTAAGGAAGTCTCAAGGTTTTGCTCGCCTGAGGTCATGAGTATCTCATGATAACCTGTAGACCACACTATTTACCAAGAGAGTTTAAATCTACATTTATCACCACAAACCGATGCTGGCAATAAGGCTGCACTCAACGAGCTGAATAAGGCCATAAGCAAACAAGAAAATGCTCAACCAGAGGCGACTCTCCTAGTGGCTGGGTACTTCAATGCAGGGAAACTTAAATCCATTTTACCTCATTTCTACCAGCATGTTACGTGTAAAACAAGAGGAAAAAAAGCTCTAGACCACCTTAACTCCACACACACATCATCCTACATTTGGCAAATCTGACCATAACTTTATCCACCTGATTCCTGCTTACAAGCAAAAACAAAAGCAGGAAGTTCCAGTGACTCACTCAATACGGAAGTGGTCAGATGACGTAGACGCTAAAGTACAAGACTGTTTTGCACAGACTGGAATATGTTCAGAGATTCTTACTATGGCATTGAGGAGTACACCACATCAGTCACTGGCTTCATCGATAAGTGCAGCGATGACGTCATCCCCACTGTGACCGTACCTACATACCCCAATCAGAAGCCATGGATTACAGGCAACATCCGCACTGAGCTAAAGGGTAGAGCTGCTGCTTTCAAAGAGCAGGACTCTAACCAGGACACTTAGAAGAAATCCTTCTATGCTCTTAGACGAACCATCAAATAGGCAAAGTGTCAATATAAGACTAAGATTGAATCGTATTACAACGGCTCCGACGCACGTCGGATGTGGCAGGGCTTGCATGCTATTACGAACTACAAAGGGAAGCACAGCCACAAGCTGTCCAATGACACAAGCCTGCCAGATAAGCTAAATTACTTCTATGCGCACTTCGAGGCAAGAAACACTGAAGAATGCATAAGAGCACCAGCTATTCCGGACGACTGTGGGATCATGCTATCAGCAGCTGACGTGAGTAAGACCTTTAAATAGGTCAACATTCACAAGGCAGCAAGGCCATACAGATTATCAGTACTCAGAGCATGCGCTGACCAACTGGCAAGTGTCTTCACTGACAATTTCAACCTGTCCCTGACCGAGTCTGTAATACCAACATCTTTCAAGCAGACCACCATAGAACCTGTGCCCAATAACACCAAGGTAACCTGACTAAATGACTACCGACCCGTAGCACTCACGTCTATAGCCATGAAGTACTTTGAAAGGCTGGTCATGGCTCACGTCAACATCACATAAACCATAGACCCACTCCAATTTCCATATCGACCCAAAAGATCCACAGATGACTCAATCTCACATGTATGTGAGAATGCTACTCATTGACTACAGCTCAGTGTTCAACACCATAGTGCCCTCAAAGCTCATCACTAAGCTAAGGACCGTGGAACTAAACATCTCCCTCTGCAACTGGATCCTGAACTTTCTGACAGGCCGCCCCCAGGTGGTAAGGATAGGTAACAACACATCTGCCACGCTGATCCTCAATATGGGGGCCTCTCAGTGGTGCATGCTCAGTCCCCTCCTGTACTCCCTGTTCACCCATGACTGCATGACCAGGCACGACTCCAACACCATCATTAAGTTTGCCACCGACACAACAATGATAGGAGTGATCACCAACAACGATGAGACAGCCTATAGGGAGGAAGTCTGCGGTGCAAGGACAACGACCTCTCCCTCAACATGATCAAGACAAAGGAGATGATCGTGGGCTACAGGAAAAAGAGGCCCGAGCACACCTCCATTCTCATCGAAGGGACTGCAGGGGAGAAGGTTGAGAGCTTCAAGTTCCTTGGTGTCCACATCACCAACAAACTACCATGGTCCAAGCACACCAAGACAGACGTGAAGAGGGCACGACAACGCCTATTCCCCATCAGGAGACTGAAAAGATTTGTCAGGGGTCCTCAGATCATCAAAAAGTTCTACAGCTGCACCATAGCGAGCATCCTGACTGGTTGCATCACTGCCTGGAATGGCAACTGCTTGGCCTCCGACCGCAAGGCACTACAGAGGGTAGTGCGTACAGCCCAGTACATCACTGGGGCCAAGCTTCCTGCCATTCAGGACTTCTATACCAGGCAGTGTCAGTGGAAGGCCCTAAAAATTGCCAAAGACTCCAGCTACCCTTGTCATAGACTGTTCTCTCTGCTACCGCATGGCAAGTGGTACTGGAGAGCCAAGTTTAGGTCCAAAAGGCTTTTTAACAGCTTCTACCCCCATGCCCCCCCCCCCCCCCCCGGAACGCTGCTGTTATTATCTGTGCATAGTCACTTTAATAACTCTACTTACTTACATGTACATATTACCTCAATTACCTCGACACAGGTGCCCCTGCACATTGACTCTGTACCGGTTCCCACTGTATATATCCAAAGCAAATTAACAAAATTCCAAACCACATTCCATGAAATAGTAGTACATTACAGTTGAAGTCGGAAGTTTATGTACACTTGGAGTCATTAAAACTCGTTTTTCAACCACTCCACAAATTTCTTGTTAACAGACTATAGTTTTGGCAAGTCAGTTAGGACATATACTTTGTGCATGACACAAGTCATTTTTCCAACAATTGTTTACAGACAGATTATTTCACTTATTATTCAGTATCACAATTCCAGTAGGTCAGAAGTTTACAAATACTAAGTTGACTGTGCCTTTGAACAGCATGGACAATCCCAGGAAATGATGTCATGGCTTTAGAAGCTTCTGATAGACCTCTACAAGTCTGGTTCATCCTTGGGAGCAATTTCCAAATGCCTGAAGGTACCACATTCATCTGTTCAAACAATAGTACCCAATTATAAACACCATGGGACCACGCAGCCGTTATACCACACAGGAAGGAGACGCGTTCTGTCTCCTAGAGATGAACGTACTTTGGTGCGAAAAGTGTATTTCAATACCAGAACAACAGCAAAGGACCTTGTGAAGATGCTGGAGGAAACAGGTACAAAAGTATCTACAGTATATCCACAGTAAAACGAGTCCTATATCAACAGAACCTGAAAGGCCGCTCATCAAGGAAGAAGTCACTGATCCAAAACTGCCATAAAAAAGCCAGACTACGGTTTGCAACTGCACATGGGGACAAAGATCATACTTTTTTGAGAAATGTCCTCTGGTCTGATGAAACAAAAATAGGACTGTTTGGCCATAATGACCATTGTTATGTTTGGAGGAAAAAAGGGGAGTCTTGCAAGCCGAAGAACGCCATCCCAACCATGAAGCACGGGGTGGCAGCATCATGTTGTGGGGGTGCCTTGCTGCAGGAGGGACTGGTGCACTTCACAAAATAGATGGCAGCATGAGGGAGGAAAATGATGTGGATATATTGAAGCAACATCTCAAGACATCAATCAGGAAGTTAAAGCTTGGTCGCAAGTGGGTCTTCCAAATGGACAATGACCACAAGCATACTTCCAAAGTTGTTGCAAAATGGCTTAAGGACAACAAAGTCAAGGTATTGGAGTGGCCATCAAAAAGCCCTGACCTCAAACCTATAGGAAATGTGTGGGCAGAACTGAAAAAGCATGTGCGAGCAAGGAGGCCTACAAACCTGACTCAGTTACACCAGGTCTGTCAGGAGGAATGGGCCAAAATTCACCCAAATTATTAGGGGAAGCTTGTGGAAGGCTACCCGAAACGTTGGACTCAAGTTTAGCAATGCTACCAAATACTAATTGGGTGTATGTGAACTTCATAATCATTCTCTCTACTATAATTCTGACATTTCACATTCTTAAAATAAAGTGGTGATACTAACTGACCTAAGAGAGGGAATTTTAACTAGGATTAAATGTCAGGAATTGTGAAAAACTGAGTTTAAATGTATTTGGCTAAGGTGTTTGTAAACTTCTGACTTCAACTGTAGGTTCTAGCCTGAATTATTTTTTAGTTTTGACGTCAATCACTCAAGCCCATCACTAATCAGAAATACATCAAAACACAAGAGATGTATTTTTGGAAATATTGCCTTTTTCCTCGTAATTCAATTTTTATGGTTTTGCCTCGTATTTCCATTATCCACATACATTATATATGCAAAAGTCTGTTGACACCCCTTCAAATTTGTGGATTCAGCTATTTCAGCCACACCCGTTGATGACAAATGTATAAAATCGAGCACACAGCCATGCAATCTCCATAGGGAATCATTGTCAGTAGAATGCCCTTATTAAGAGCTCAGTGACTTTCAACGTGGCACCGTCATAAGATACCATCTTTCCAACAAGTAAGTATGTCAAATTTCTGTCCTACTAAAGCTTCCCCGGTCAACTGTTTGTGCTGTTATTGTGAAGTGGAAACGTTTAGGAGCAACAACAGTTTAGCCGCAAAGTGGTAGGCCACACAAGCTCACAGAACGGAACCAGCGAGTCCTGAAAAGAGTAGCACGTAAAAATTGTCTTTCTTCGATTGCATAATTCACTACCGAGTTCCAAACTAGCCCTGGAAGCAACGTCAGCACAAAAACTGTTAATTGGGAGCTTCATGAAATGGGTTTCCATGGCCGAGCAGCCTCACAAAAGTATAAGATCACCATGCACAATGCCAAGCGTTTGCTGGAGTGGTGAAGAGCTCGCAGACATTGGTCTCTGGAACAGTGGAAACTCGTTCTCTGGAGTGATGAATCATGCTTCACCATCTGGCAGTCCGATGGATGAATCTGGATTTGGCGGATTCCAGGAGAACGCTACCTGCCCAAATGCATAGTGCCAACTGTAGAGTTTGGTGGAGGAGGAATAATGGTCTGGGTCTGTTTTTCATAGTTTGGGATAGGCCCCTTAGTTCCAGTGAAGGGAAATCTTAACGCTCCTTCATACAATGACATTCTATACTTCCAGGTCTGTGGGTCCAACTTTGTGGCAACAGTTTGGTGTAGGCCCGTTCCTGTTTCAGCACAAAGCGAGGTCCATACAGAGATGTTTTGTTGAAATCTGTATGAAAGAACTTGACTGGCCTGCACATAGCCCTGACCTCAACCCCATCGAACACCTTTGGGAAGAATTGGAACGCAGACTGCGAGCCAGGCCTAATCGCGCAACATCAGTGCCTGACCTCACTAATGCTCTTGTGGCTGAATGGAAGCAAGTCCCTGAAGAAATTTTCCAACATCTAGTGGAAATCCTTCCCAGAAGAGTAGAGGCTTTTATAGGAGCAAAGCGGGGACCAACTCCATATTAATGCGCATGATTTTGGAATGAGATGTTCGATGAGCAGATGTCCACATACTTTTGGTCATGTGGTGTATCTTTAAGATCTTTGAACATTTCTCTCCCTCGTGAGGAGGGAGGATAATGAACGTTCACAGAAGTAACAATTAATGGTATATCTACCAATTACTTATAGGGATTTTACTGATATCAATTTTGTTTATTAATTATTAAGTGGTTCAAACTCGTAAATCTGTTACTAAAAATGAGTTAAACAATTACTGCAACTGAATTTGCTACAATGGAAAATCATAATAGTCACAAACCCCAGTTGTTTCACCTGCTACTGTTTTTCTTTGTCTTTCTGTTGTCTGATGGCCAAACAAAGTGTTAAACTGAGCAACTCTCTCTCTCTCTCTCTCTCTCTCTCTCTCTCTCTCTCAGCTCTTACTAACACTTACCCCTCTCCATTTACTGTACCAGCAAACTCACTCACTGAGCATGGACCAACACCAGACGTCCATGAAATTTGGTCAGTCCACCCTAGCCATGATGTTAACATGCACAGATGGACAGTAAAGTAGAGGATAGTCCAGCACAGTAAAGTAAAGTAGTGTAAAGTACAGTAGATTGTACTGTACTGTTCTGAACTATACTCTACTTTATTGTACTGTACTGAACTCTAATATACTGTAATCTACTGCACTGTACTGAACTCTACTCTACCCTACCCTGCTGTGCTGTATTGTACTGCACTGTACTCTACTGTGCTCTGCTGTGCTGCTCTGTGATGTACAAACTTGTGAAACATGAGGAGAATGACATTCACATCCATAATTATGCATTTCTGTGTAGTACAGATCAGGGACCCATGATGTAATTCCCTTACTGTAATTCCGTAATGTAGTTCAATAACCAAAATAGATTATTTCATACTCAAGGTGCCATCTCATAGCTGACACCCCATTCTTTCTGCAGACATCTTTGTATCTTAATTCGGTGCAGATATCTCTGTACATGACTTAGTCATGCGTACATAGATTTTACGTAAGGGTGATCACGGCAATCAAACTCACTTTCCTGGTTTTGCAAGTGCAATGCTTTACCAACTGACCTAGAGAGCTTTCTTTGAACTTAGCGGAGGCAAGGAAAAAGACTCAAACTGTAATTTAGTTCCCTCTGTCAGTCTGGGAATATGTAAATGTAAAACGGAATAACTGTTCTGACTTTTCACCTAAATGCTCTGTCAGATTTTACTAAAACCAGCAAGTTCACATTCAGGAGAACAGTAGCAGAAAAAGACAGAGCGAGATGGAGAGAACGAGAGAGCAGGAAAGTGATGGAGGGAAGAAAAGAAGCCTGTGAGAGAGAGAGAAAGGAAACAAGGTCTGTGAAAGAGAACAAGAGAGCAGGAGAGAACGAGAAAGCGGGAAAGAGAGAGAGGGAGAGAGGCCTGGGAGAGAGGCCTATGAAAGAGACGGAGAGAGAGAACGGGAGAAGAGGTGAAAAGCTAAGCAGTTTAGGACTCGTTTGTCTCAGACATGGAAGGAGCCCACATCAGGTACTCTCTATCCACAACAATGTGGTTTGGGCTTTTCAGAAAATATTTGTTGAAAGTGACAGATAATGATTGCCGGTAGACTCTCTCACACTCTCCATTGTTCCCACTGAGACACCGCTTTCCTGGTGTCACCCGTCACTCTCTGCCTCTTAATTGAAACAATTTCCTCCACCGCCAACGTTACAGCATTCACCTCCCCTCCACCGTCCTATCTCTCCTATGAGATCCAGGAGGTGCTGCTGAAAGGCCCTGAGGCAGGCAGGCAGGCAGACAGACGCCAAGCTGAAAGGATCAGACTTTAGGAGGAGTGATCCATGGATGGTAGGAGAGATAGAAAGAACAGTGTTTACACGACGTCACCGAACCAGCTGTTTTCCTGCCTGTGTGGCTGGCTTTGGTCCAGGCTTCCTTCCTGTGACTGAGAAGACTGAGAGACTGAGAAACGGAGGGAGCCAATATAACGCGAGAAGCAGCCGCTGCTGCTGCCGTCGCTAGCTGTGATATCCTTAAGTTCTCGCTCCGAGTTGTGTGCTGTACAATCCCCCTCACCACTTAGGGAGAAAACAGCCCGCTTGAGAGCCGAGCTTTGATATGTAGAAATATGAAGGCGTCTTATTTACCCCCCACCCCTCAGCTGGGAATGGAGGGATGAAAGTAGCGGAAAGAGACAAGGAGGGAGAAGGAAGGAACAGGACGCTGAGGGGCTGGGGATTAACAATGACATAACATGAAGAGGGGTCTGTCAGCGCAGTGACACCTCGTTTCGCCTGCCATTGTCTGATTACCCCAAACAGCAGCCCACCATCGACAGGGATGATCACAGAAAGGCGGGAAAAACACAACTGTCAGTCTTAGGTGACAAAGCCAATTCCCGCAGTGCCTATTCCTTAAAACCAAACATTAGAGAAGTGGAGAAGAAGCAGAGTGAACATAGGAGAAGGGAGAGAAAGAGAGAATGAGGAGTATGGAGGGTGGAGGAGGAGAAAGAGAGAGGGGAGGAGAGACTCACACATGGACAGCTTACAGGGGATACAAACCAAAAGATTATGTTAATCTTACTTCCTTTGTCCCCCGCGAAATGTTTTCATACTACGCCTTTTATGTGTGGAGGAAGGGATGTGAACCTCTTCAGTCAGTGACAGTGGGCACTTTCTGTGTGGTTTCTGGGTAATTAGCAGCAGTAGCAGACCCTTTCTGTTTCTCTGCTCAAGCTTATGGTCTTCTTAAGGGATTTCTCCCCCCTCAGACCCCTCTCTCTGTCTGCTGCTGCTGGGGAGTCCTGATTCCCAGCCCTGGCCCCAGCTCCCCGGCACTCCCTGGCCCTATAGCTCACTGGCCAAGCCACGACCAGCCATCTGTTAGCGATAGGAGGATCAAAACCTTCTGAGGCTCTCAGCAGCGACAACAATCAAATGGACAGCTTAAGTTCAGACAGGTGACTGCATTAATTAAACCATTCAGGACTGAAACACAACACCGAAATGGGTCCCAATTCATCTGTCCACAGATTCCACTACTGTTCATATCCAGGCCTGACTTGGACGCCATGTCCACACATTGCTGGTGTTCTTGTCTAGTTGGGTAGATGTTGTTGAAACCTGCGACGTCAGATCCTTTTGAGGTTTGCCTTTTCAATAAATGATCTAGGTCACTTGTGGAAATGATGTTTGTTACATTATTGTTAATTGAAGTAAACAAACTGTAAATGTATATGCTTGAGTGAACAGTTAAGAAGAAAGCAAATCTCCAACTCAATTACTAAAATCACATCATCAAACCGCATCACTCCACCATCTTACTCCCGATGCTTTTTTTTGGCATGGGGGGGGGGTCCAAAATAAATCGGGACACATTTCTTACAAAAAAAATTAAACTCCTGGAGAATCAAAAGTGGTTGTAAATAGTTGTATACTCGTTGGGGAGAACTGACTCCTAAACTCTTTTCCCATGGAGAGAAGCAGAAGCCATGGGATAGCTAAGGCGTGGCTACTGATACCACAAACACTCCTCTTTAAACCCTGCATAGGGGATAGATAGCAGCAATCCCACATCTAAAGACCACTGGTGGCTTACACTCATCATATCTCCTGGGCCTTTTCAACAGGAGGTCAGAGGAGCTTCTCAGATTTAGTGGTGTACAAGGAGATCAGAGGGGTGGAGCTCTTCAGGACGACAACATACAGAAAACACATTTTTTGAAATTGAAACCGATACATTTCTCGTTCCAGAAGAGGTGTTAAGTCTCGTTGTGGCTGTGTTTTTGTTCTTTTTCCCCTTTCTCCTTTGATGTAATTTTTTTGGGGTTTAGCTTAATAATGTTTTTTCAATGAGCGACACCTCTCGTCTTCTCCTCTCCACTCCAATAGATGAAGCCTCTCTTGTTTTGTTGTGGGTTGAGCTGCTGCGTCTCATTGTCCCCGTCACGGGTGCTTTGTCTTACACACAGGCCCCAGTGCAGCCCAGTGCACCCACACACAACGCAGGGGGGGCCGCATCAAAGCCTGGGCGAGATGGACTCAGCAACACTGGATTAAGGTCTTCTGCATGATAAAGTAGCTACCTAGGGGTGGAATTAACTTAATATGTCAAAGAATGTTATTGAGAGGGTATAAAGTGCCAAAAAGCTCTGTCATTCTCTCCGTAATGTCCTAATCCTGGGCAGGACACAGAGGGCTGTGGGGCTGACTGGAGCTGTGTGCTAATCACAGAGATGCCTTCCCATCTGTAGTCGCCTTCGTCCTTTAAAGCTGTTCCAACTTCTCCCTAAACTCAATTATCGTCCCAGAGAGACCAAGATGGCATGTTAAGTTACGTGAAAGGGAGACTCGGAGCAGGAGCAAATAGAAATCTCCAGCGTTAAAGCAATGAAGTGTAGACCAATGCCGCCAATTGGAGTCGAGCTAAACAGATTAAGGCAGGGATCTATAGACCTGCAAAACAACGTGACAATGAGTTAAAGGGAGGAGGAATCTCACTTTCAAAGCATCCTCTAAACTATTAATCATGGCTGGATCTGAAGGCCTGTGCCCCGGCATATATTTCTCTATTTACACCTCACACACTGCTGAGACCACCGGCCATCGAAGACCTCAGATGGGGAATGAGCAACACACGACGTCTCTCTGACAAGACCGACCAGCCTTGATCCCTTGAGCAATTTGACTCCGTATAGTAGTCCCATTTAAAGGCTAATATGTTGTCTTCTGTTTTAATTGTGTTTCAGATACATTCCCTTTTGTATAGCAGATGGATTCCTCAGACAGTGCAGCACAAAAACGTAATTTGCTTTTGTCAATCTGTCGACAACTTCTGCATTGACAAACATCAGTTACAAACAGAACCAGCAACAGCAGATTTATTTTTGCGTTGTGAGATGTTCAGAAGCTGTCAGCTCTGAGAAAGGGAGACAATAAAAAGCATGGCTGCCTTTTAGGCTTTCACTAGGAAGAAATAACACATCCATGAGAGAAAATGATTAAAACACTTTGATTTTGATGCAAAGGCAATGAGATGCTATAAATCCATTACTTTATTTAGATTTGACTAAGTACATACTGTATCTAAATAACAGTGGTGGACAAAATACACAATTGTCATACTTGAGTAAAAGTAAAGATACCCAGTAAAATACTACTTGAGTAAAAGTCTAAAAGTATTTGATTTTAAATACACTTAAGTATCAGAAGTAAATGTAATTGCTAAAATATACTTAAGTATCAAAAGTAAAAGCATAGTCATTTCAAATTCCTTATATTAAGCAAACCAGTGGCACCATTTTCTTGATTTAAAAAAAATATTTACAGATAGCCAGGGGTACACTTCAACACTCAGACATCATTACAAATTAAGCATGTGTGTTTAGTGAGTCTGCCAGATCAGAGGCAGTAGGGATGACCAGGGATGTTCTCTTGATAAGTGTTTGAATTAGACAATTTTCCTGTCCTGCTAAGCGTTCAAAATGTAACGAGTACTTTTGGGGTTCAAGGAAAATGTATGGAGTAAAAAATACATATTTGTTTTAGGAATGTAGTGAAGTAAAAGTAAAAGTTTAAAAAATATAAATAGTAAAGAAAAGTACAGATACCCCCAAAAAAACGTATTTAAGTAGTACTTTCAAGTATTTGTACATAATTACTTTATCCAACTGCTAAATACAAGTGTAACATTTCTGATGCATGCTTTACAGTTTATAAAAATTGAAATGACACTGAACAGATTACTGAACAGACCTGGGTTCAAATACTATTTCAAATATCTTAAATACTATTACACAGACTGCCTTGCAAAAGTATTCAGAAACCTTGAATTTCTCCATATTTTATTGTCTTACAAGGTTGAATTAAAATTGATCTAATTGTAATTTTTCTGTCAACAATGTTTGACATTATTATCAACAATCTTTGACATGTCACTTTGACATTTTACATATATTTTAGAAGTTGAACATTTTAACATATCTGGAAATTGATGCACCATACAGACACTTGTCCCGAAATCACTCCTGCATTGTCTTGGCTGTGTGCTTAGAGTCATTGTCCTGTTGGAAGGTGAACCTTTGCCCCAGTCTGAGGTACTGAGCGCTCTGATTTTCATCAAGGATCTCTCTGTACTTTGCTTCATTCATCTTTCCCTCAATCCTGACTAATCACCCTGTCCCTGCCGCTGAAAAACATCCCCACAGCCTGATTCTGGCACCACGATTCTTCACCGTAGAGATGGTATTGGCCAGGTGATGAGCGGTGCCTAGCTTCCTCCACACGTGACGCTTGGCATTCAGGCGAAAGAGTTCAATCTTGGCTTCATCAGACCAGAGAATCTTGTTTCCCATGGTCTGAGAGTCCTTTAGGTGCCTTTTGGGAAACTCCAAGCAGGCTGTCATGTGCCTTTTACTGAGGAGTGGCTTCTGTCTGGCCACTCTAACATTAAGGCCTGTTAGGTGGAGTGCTGCAGAGATGGTTGTCCTTCTGGAAGCTTCTCCCATCTCCACAGATGAACTCTAGAGCGCTGACTGGCGGCCATCTCTAGGAAGACTCTTGGTGGTTCCAAATTTCTTCCATTTAAGAATGATGGAGGCCATTGTGTTCTTGGGGACCTTCAATGCTGCAGACATTTGTTGGTACTCTTCCCCAGATCTGTACCTTGACACAATCCTGTCTCGGAGCTCTAAGGACAATTCTTTCAATCATGGCTTGGTTTTTGCTCTGACATGCACTGTCAAGTGTGGGACCTTATATAGACTGGTGTGTGCCTTTCCAAATCATGTCCAATCAACTGAATTTACCACAGGTGGACTCCAATCTAGATCTAGAAACATCTCAAGGATGATCAATGGAAACAGGATGCATCTGAGCGCAATTCCGAATCTCATAGCAAAGGGTCTGAATACTTATGTAAATAAGGTATTTCTGTTTTCATTTTTAATACATTTGAAAAAAATTACAAAAAAACAGTATTCACTTTGGAAATATGTGGTATTGTGTGTAGATTGATGAATACTCTGAATGCGCTGTTTTTATAAAAGTATGTGGACAACCCTTCAAATGTGTGTATTTGGCTATACCAGCCACACAGGTTGCTGACAGGTGTATAAAATGGAGAAGAATGGCCTTTATTGGAGAGCTCAGTGACTTTCAACGTGGCACCGTCATATGATGCCACCTTTCCAACAAATCAGTTGGTAAAATGTCTGCCCTGCTAGAGCTGCCCCAGTCAACTGTAAATTATGTTATTGTGAAGTGGAAACGTTTTAGGAGCAACAACGGCTCAGTTGCGAAATGGTAGGCCACACAGGCTCACAGAACGGGACGGCCGAGTGCTGAAGCGCTATAGCGCATAAAAAGCTTCCTCTGTTGCAATACTCAATTCCGAGTTCACAACTGCCTCTGGAAGCAACATCAGCACAATAACTGTTCGTCGGGAGCTTCATGAAATGGGTTTCCATGGCTGAGCAGCCATACACAAGCCTAAGATCACCATGCGCAGTGCCAAGAGTCGGCTGGAGTGGTGTAACAAATCAAATCAAATGTATTTATATAGCCCTTCGTACATCAGCTGATATCTCAAAGTGCTGTACAGAAACCCAGCCTAAAACCCCAAACAGTAACGCTCGTTGCCATTGGACAATGGAGCAGTGGAAAAGCATTCTTTGGAGTGATGAATCACACTTTTCCAACAGGCGAATCCGTGTTTGGCGGATTCCAGGAGAACGCTACCCACCCGAATGCAAAGTGCCAACTGTAAAGTTTGGTGGAGGAGGAATAATGGTTTAGGGCTGTTTTCATGTTTCGGGCTAGGCCCCTTAGATCCACTGAAGGGAAATCTTAACACTACAGCACACAATGACATTCTAAACAATTCTGTGCTTCCAACTTTTTAGCAACAGTTTGGTGTATGCCCTTTCCTGTTTCAGCATGACAATGCCCCCATGCACAAAGCGAGGTCCATACAGAAATGGTTTGTCGAGATCGGTGTGGAAGAACATGACTGGCCTGCACACAGCCCTAACTCAAAGAAAAGCACTTGTTTTGGGCTGTGTATTTCTACATACTCAAATACACAGAAAAAAATGATTTTAAACACCAGATACTCAAATACACATGCATTTGAACCCAGGTGTCATACTGAAGGAGGGGGAACTTCAGTAAATTTCAATACAAACAATGAAGAGAATATATTTATATTGATATATTTATAAAGAATAAGGACATGGGAGCTTGTGTCTTTTAAACAATTTCAGTAATAAACCGGTGAGTTTTAAGCCACTGCGTGTGGCATAAATGTCCAGAAAGTATGAGGTAATGTGTGCAGCGGGAAGTCTGGACGTTTTTTTCTGCTTGTTGGATGTTTTAGCCATCATGACCTCAAACCACCTCCTATGTTGTGTGTGTGCGTAGGTGCGTGTGTGCGTGCGTGATTTAGCATACTGTACGTACACGCTCAGGCCCAAGGGCTGGGGGGAGTCTGACACAGGCAGTCACTTCACTGTCCAAAGCTAAGCAGGCAGCTATCAGAAACTGAGAGCAGAACACACGAGACTATTAACAGAACAGATAACAGATAACAGAACACAAGAACACGATTATAACACTGCTGAGATACTGACCCTGGATAATCGATAACACGCAATGACAGGCTTCATTTCAGCTCCATTTTACACTGTTTCCTACTCTCGCCATAACAACAGAGCAACCATTAACAAATTGCATGCAATTTCACATTCAGCAAAGCATATACACAACGATTCTCTCTGCATCAATTCAGTTCCATATGTGGACTAAGTTTCCATTCACGGCAGGCGCATAGTCGGACGATGGCGTTGAGTAGTCGAGGCAAAATGGCCTTCGCCTCCTTGCCACACAACCATGCCAAATCTACTTAGGACAAAATTTGTGCTTGCTTCCCCTCGAAAGAGCCGAGCTTACAGTCTGCCGAACGAACAAATCCATAAATTGGTGCATTTGTGCGGCAAATCCTGAGAACAACTGACCTTCACAAAGCCATTCGTCCAAAATGGCCTAAATGTGTTGAGTCTAAAAGCCAGTCATTACTCCCAATAAGCATACTTGGGTTTGATATTCTGCCAGACAGAGATAGCACTCTGGAGAATGGACAGAATGGTGTGATACTCTTTATCAAACTGGAAATACATTTCTCTAAACGTTTCACTGTTTGCTCTGAATTTAACTAAGTACCTGTGAAGGAGCGCAGTTCCTCAACCATGTGATGCTTATGGTATGTGGTCTTACACCGTGTCAATGGCCTTGTTTGACATCAGCTCACTCAGGGGAAAGACAAGCGAATAAGAAAGGATATGGCTCCTAACTGTTCCAGTGTAATGCAGGCCTACAGCTTTTCTTATGGACACAAAAAACCTTAATGTGACATTTTGCGCCTTTGAGCAATATAACATATCTCTGTGAGCATGGTGACACAATTAGAAAGGAGGGCATATTCTCTTCCTCTGGCACAGATCCAGTAGAACGTTTTCCCGCCTAAACAGGCCAGGCGTCGCGTAGCGGCCAGTCACAGCGGAGCGCCCTTCAACATGAGAAGATGCTGCTGCTGACATGCTGTACATAGGCATTAACCTGTGTGTGTGTGTGTGTGTGTGTGTGTGTGTGTGTGTGTGTGTGTGTGTGTGTGTGTGTGTGTGTGTGTGTGTGTGTGCGTGTAACATGCTGTACGAGGGCATTAACCTGCTGAACCAATGTTACGCCAACTCTGGAAGTTCCAGAAGGGGGGGAAAAAGAAGGATGCGATTGTCACAGCTTGTTTGTTCTCTCTTCATCTTCTGTCTCAGCGGCCGGGGTCTGCCCGGAGAGGAGCTGTTTAGTCCTGGTACCATCCACCTACCACCAGGCTCTCAGGTAATCAGAGATGACCACGAGACAACACCAGGAATGCCTTCCAAATGGCACCCTGTTCCCTGTATAGTGTACAACTTTTGACTAGATTTTGACTTGAATTTGGGTCAAAAGTAGTGCACCATATAGGGAACAGGGTGCCATTTGGGATGTAGCCTGGCTGTGGCATCAGGAGGACAGAGGATAAAAGCTACTGTTACCGTACTTTTCCGACTTTACTCTCTCTGATACATAGTTTACTGCTGTAATACCCTGACATTTACACTGTTGAAAGCACAGCATTACGTGAATCTCTGCATTAGCAGTTTGGCTACTCTTCTTACATGCCACACATATTTGACTACCCTAATATGCCTCTGCTGTAATGGTGTTAGGCTACTACTACTACTGCTAATGAACAACTTGGATAAATGCACTAGACTATGAGAGTGTTGGCTCGTTTTCCTTTTGGAGAAAGCTTGTAGCCTAAACACCTCAGGG